>NC_067421.1:28777174-29077174 GCF_009764475.1 Pristis pectinata | reverse complement strand
CAGGTGTTGCTGCATGCAGGAATGGACTGCTTCATTACCCAACTGTTATCAATTTGCTCAGCTTCCTCCCCACTGGGATCACAAGGTGATGTGTCTATCTCTCGCAGTATGGCACAAAAGGGTTTGCTTGTCATTTCCTTCAGCCCTGCTGCCCCTCCTCGTACTTCTTCCTGCACAGCTCCAGACAATGATCATGTCCACACGATGGTAAAGTTGTGCAGGGTACACCAAGCCACTGTGAATCAGGTGCCCTTCCAGACTGTGCTGGAGTGCATCTCCATGCTGTTTAGTTGTTGATTCAATCTCTAAAAGAGTACTGGAAGGTACTATGGCTAGTGAATGATTGGCACTACAGGAGACAGCTACTCTTGGCATGGAGACAGGAGCCGAGCATACAGGGATTAGACCTTGTTCCCAAATAGCCATCTCCTGCTTTGGCTTGGTGACTGGAATATAATGAGCATGGCTGACTGGTACGGGATGAATTCATCACGTGAGCTCCCTTGGAATCCCATGAAGTTCTACGAACTACCCACAGATGTTTGGTGTGATAAATTCAGTTCTGATAAATTCTAATCAATGCAGTTTGTGACAAATTTCAATTTCTCAGTGGAGTCCAAGGGCAATGTGGGAACAGTTAATTGCCCCCAGCATCATCAGGAAGTTCGCAACAGTTGTGAAGTGTTGCACACGTTCTCCCTCTTGTTCTTCATTCAAGGAAAAGGAGATGAAATTTCTCTCTTTAAACAGGGAGCTTCTGTCACCGCCCCAATTATACTGGGATACATTGGTGACGTCAACTAGCAGCAAACTGAAATGACCTTGAAGTGAAAGAACTTTGAGGTCACCGTTTCCTTTACAGCTGCATGCAGGGTAGGCCAAGCTCAGCATTGTGGGGAAAGCAGGTGCCAGATTTCTTGCATTAGTGGAGTCCCCACAGACGTTGCTACTCAGCCAGGTGGACCAAGGTCACATGCTCCCAGGAGGCTTTGATTAGATGCCATCCTGGCCAGACCCATCTCCTGCTTCTTCTAGTAGATTGCCTTCCTCTGCCCTCCCGTCATGTTAAAAGTCCAGAGAAAAAAAACAACCGATGAACACATCAGGAGACTGTTGAAGTTAAGTGGAGTTTCCAAGTACAGCTCCGACCAGTCCACTCTCAGTAGAGAGAACAGAATTTACTTTCTCACTCCAGTGACCTAACACAGATCTTTCCAACTGACTGAACCCAAACTCAGTCACCAACAGACCTGTAGATCATGGGGGATTCCTTTAAATAATACAGATAAAGGCGTAGGGTTTCAGAGCATATTTAATACATGGTGAAGCTAAATCATTGCAGCCCAATGCGGTGCAGCTGGTATCAAATCAATGTAGCATCAGATTGTTCCTCCTTAGAAATGTGAGACATTTCCCTTCACAATGTATTCTGGTTGTGACTCTCTTGAATGACTGCTCATAACTTAGCAAACAATCACATGAATCTGTCAGACAGTAGGATGAGCTTCTCTCACACTCTGCCTTGACAAACATTGTACTCAATATTCTTGAAACTATGCTCTACAGTAAAGTTTGTCTGATATCCAGATTCAGCCTGAACTTTCACTGGCACACAACCTACTGGGCAATTGTCATGTCTTTATATGACACAGACACATCTTTTCTGTTTCGTGCCTTTTTTAAAGGCATAACTAATATTTCTTCTCTTCTGAACTAGCAGTCACCTCCTGTGATATATTTCTCATATGGTGTGTTTTGCCCCTTCGTTCTTCACCCTGCTGCTGTACTTCCATCTCAGCTCTCTGTTTCTTCATTACACTATCTGTCCATGAGTGACAGAGGAGCCAAAAATGGTTCATTTCCCCTGGAACCAGCCATTTTCTCTTTAACGTAGGTTGGTATGATGCTTTGATTCTCAGAACCTGCATTCTCAGAGTTGCACGTCATTGCCAGATCAGCTGCCTCACTTGGGTACAAACACTGACCCAAATTCCCTCTTACATTTCATTGCGCCTGTTATGGACTCAGTGAAAGTCCCTTTAAGATAGAGAATGTGTGTGTATGTGTGTGTGGGGCGTGCTTACGTCAATAGAAGATAAAGGACGTAATGACGTTGTTGAAGAAGTTAGAAGAAGAAGAAAGAGAGAGAGAGAAGGGAGAGAGACACCAGCCTGCTTGTTTTTCTCTATCGATGGATGAGAAACAATAACTGTGTTTACCACTGAAATCCATGTATGGAAGTTGGAAGTAATCCGGTGGAGTTCACTTTGTTGCTGACCTGTAGAAGGAAACAGGTATTTGTGTGTGGACGACCACGGTTCGGATGCTTTTCGGGGTGAGGAAGTCACTACCGAGTAAACACTGAAGTGTCGTTTGGGTTCCATCGTGGAACATTTGGATTTCGTATGTACTCTCTCTATGTTTTTCTACATCTACATCTTATCTTCAGACAACGGTGGTTGTTGAAGAAGCCCTTGCTCATGTTTCACCTTATGGCTTGCGGAACTGAACTTTAAGAACCATTCCGGAACTGGGAGTTTTGGACTTTGTCACACACACACACGAAGAGTTTAGTTTTGGGGTTAACGTTCGAGGTTTAACATTCTTGAATTCTAACATACTAACATTTTTTTTTACTTTTATTTTACGTATTATCATAAGTAGTGATTAATAAAATAGTTTTTAACACTGAATCATGCTCAGTGTGTTTCTTTTGTTGCTGGTTTGTGACACGCCCAATGACAGAGACATGCTGCGAATATCAGGGTACATTTTGTGAGGCTCAGATGTATGTTGGGGTCATGGACACAGCCAGTTCATAATGGAAAAACTGAGAGTCAGTGTATCTATCTATTGGACTTAAAGATGATATTATAATTCTGGTTTAACTTTGGGCCCTGAGATTGTTGCGGAACCCCTTCTAATTGACAGTTATTTGCAGATTTCCTGTGGATGATTCAATATAATGGAAAACAATAAGTATAACTAATCTCCTTCATCTTGGCCCTCCTCCTTCTCTTCATATTACCTCTTGAAAGCTATTATTCAGAGACTTGGGTCAGCATCCACAGGTCCATTGTAACACACAGCTCGATCTCGTTCCATCACTCCTCACCCCTGCACCATCTCCATGTTATCAAAATACACAGGACAGGGCTACAGTTTCATGACATTAAACACAGGGTACAAAGCTGTTATTTTCAATCTTGGCAGTAACCTTATCTTAGCCACAATTATTATATGATCTTTAAATCCAATGCAGAGAAAAAGGTGGGCATCCCAAGATGATCTGGCTCCAAGGTACATTCATGCCCTACAAAATGTAACCTTATATCAGTATCCATGCCATTTTATCCTCCATTTCTACTTGATGCCTCTGCAGCCAGTTTGAAGAGGCTATTGGATGTGATTAGCATTTGCTGTCTAATATTGTCCACATGATATTATAAGCTCTCTTTCTAGTCCGGCTTCCTCTTGGTGGGGGGACGTAATATGTGGCCATGCAGACAGAGGAAGGTAAACAGTACACTGAGAGATAACAAGGGAGAAAAAATAAGATGAAAAAGCTTTCATCTGAAGCTGATGGAAGGAATGGGTTGCAACCTGAGGTGATGGAGGTAACAAGAAAGCATCTCTCTCTCTCTCTCCTTAAAACTGTTTCTTTAAAACTGTTGTAATAACAGCTTGCATTTATATAGACCCTTTGATCTTGACACTGAACAGGAGGTTTATCAGAGAAAACCTAACATAAAGCTGCAGAAGATAATAGGACAGGTGACCAAAAACTTGGCCAGCAAAGTAGGTTTTAAGGAGTAAATTGGAAAGAAGCAGAGGTGATGCAAGGTGGTGGTGGGGAAGTTCCAGAGCTTAGGGCCTGAACATGACCAACTATGGTGGGGTGATAGAAGTCATAAGAGGCCAGAACTGGAAGAACACTGAAATATTGGGGCATTATATGATTGGAGGTTACACAGAAAGGTTGAAGCTAGAGAAGGATGAGATGTTCAAAACTGAGACATGGTCAGACTCCCTATCATTTATCCATTCACAAAGTTGAATATGACATCACAATTAGACCTCGTATATCACAGACAGATATTGTACATGCTGACCCTCCCCCTCATTACGTTACTAAGAGCTCAGATTAAAGAAGAAAAAAATATTTTTGAAATTGCATGAAAGCTGTCTTCCAACACATTAATCTTTGACACTGCTGAAAGGCAATTCTTAAATCAGCCCCAATGCTGCCTAGACTTCATGAGCTGAACTAAAGTTGCAGCCCCTGGAGTTAAGAAGGTTACGGGATGATTCCCTTCAAGTTTCCAAGATATTGAGGGGAACCATTAAAATGGAGAGAAGGCGAATATGTCTGCTGCTGGTGGAGTCCAGAACAAGAGGGCACAGCAGAAAAATTAGAACCACGTGTGAGTGGAATGAAGGAAGGAAGCACTTTACACACAGAAAATAGTTCAAATTTGGAAACCCCTTCCACAAACAGCAACTGATTAATAGCTTATTTTAAACACAAGTGAGGGATTTTTGTTAACCAAAATTATTAAAGGATCTGAGGTAAGGATGGATATTTTGAGTTATGTCACATTCCAGCCATGACTTCATTGAATGTTGGAACACGTCCAAGGAACTAAATAACAAAACTCCTGCTTCCATAATGGTCTGTTTCTAATTTTCCAAAGCACATTGGAGATATTCTCTCCCTCTTTTACAGCATTGGTGTCCAGGAAGAAGGTAAAGTGATGAAATTAAGTTATGTAGAAAAAGTGCAAAAGAAGCAGGCTGTCGGGAGCAGGCTGGCAGCAGTACCACTCTCTGCCTTAGTGCCCTGCTCAGTGCGGGGGAGGATGTCGGGTTAGCTTCAAGGTCTGCGCTCTGCATGAGTGATCAGCATCATTTCCATACTGTAATTACCTTCCCCTGATCCTCTCTCTTGATTTTACTGCTATCTTGTAGAGGCGCATTGGGTGTGAGTAATTTAAGGCTGCATTAGATGTCAGAGCCCATGAAACAATCAGCCACCGAAGAAATATGGGTGCAGATAATAATTGATCAGTCCCATTAGCGGCGAGAGGCCTGTTATTTCCTGCTCGGGCCTCTCCGCAATGGTCCTTGTTGATTCTTTTAATGTAGATTTTTTCACTTGAGGGAGCAGCTGCCTCATTGAAGGTATAAGCTGCCAGCACTGCGCATGCAGAACGGCAGTGTATTATAACAAGACAATCTCCTGCCTGTCAGTAAAGGCAATGAGAATGAGAGAGCAGGCTTGCTGATGATCTGAGCGGGACGTGTTGCTCAAATACCATTACTATCCGATTTCACATAGAGAGCACAATTTACATTTGATTCTGTGCTAAATTAATTTTGCTGTCATCGCAACCCCATGCTCTTTACCCTCTCCCTATTTCCTTTTTTCCTATTTTGTTAACTGATTCTTTTTTATCTCACTTTATTGCTTAGAGGGGGGAGGGTTAAAGTGAAAAGGAATGGGAAATAGATGATAATGGAAATTAAACTGCAGCCCATAAGTGAATCCGATTTCATTGATTCAGATGTAACGACTATTAAAATGTGTCTAATCCCACACTGCGATGAGTTTCAATTTGGTTTTAAGATCATGCAGGACAAGTGACAATGAATTCCACACACCTTCCCGCTACCCCACCCCCATTGGAAGCCGACCACTATTGCTCCACAGTTGGGCATATGAGAGAACTGTTGGGAGATCTGATTGATGGAGCTGGAGCAGATTGCAGAGACAGTTCTGTGCAGATTCCATTATCTGCGTTGTAGCTATAGGTGAGAGTGGAATAACGTCTTCTTGCTCTCTGTTTGTATCCTTCCTGAAGAATCTGTCATCCCTGTTGGGCAATGAACCTACAGGTGGGAGTAACTCTCTTCCCCACCTGTGTGCAAGCTCCCATTCCCTGCGTGCGAGTTCATCCACCAAGGATCTGCATTCCCCATTTCTCTTGGTGTTAAAATTTGACTGGGGAATTGGGAATTGACCCAGGGATGCTCAGCCACCCACTCGCACTCCCTGCCCCTCAGTGCCAACTCCTCACCACTCCATCCACATATGGATCAACACAAGAAGACACCAGAGACTTTATTTTATAAGACAGAAGAGTAAGAGGCAGGAACCTGGACATCCCTGAAGTCTGTTCTTCTGAGGCCAGTACAGAAAATTACCTTTCTTAAAAAAAATATTTAAAATTTGGAAGATCTTCAGGCTCCAGCAAGTCCTTGGCCAAGTTCCCAACCTCTAGCTGATGTGTGTGCTCTGATGAGGGTAAACATCCACAAAGATTGATGCTTGGAATGCAAAGGAACACCTGAATTGGGTTAGGGCCAAACTGACAACAACAAGCAGGACAAGTGGCAACCCAACTCTTGTGAGTTGTCTGTCCTGGGAAAGGTGACACACCAGACCTTGTGCTCATCCTGTTCCCTCACTCAACTATCACTGTGGAAGGGGCAGGAGCCCAGCTGACAATTCCTTTCCAAGAACGGGGAATCCTGGGCCAACTGCAGCCCAAGCAGTGGAGACTGCACTCATCATAGCCCACTCATTATATTGCTATTGTTAACACTGGTCTGCAAGAGGAAATAAATAGGACATTAGGTTACAGCGGTGACAACGTCAGCAGTTTTTTCTCCCATCTGTTTTTTGCACATGGATATGGGGAAATAGTAGGGATTGGCATTAAATGGATCACTCTTCAAACAAGGTTATGGAGTCTAGATGAGCCGAACTGTCTTATGCACTGCTCTGTTCTGTGACTCCCTGATTCTGTAAGGTATGGTGTAATGTTCAGGAGTATCAACTTGCAGATAACATGATCAGCCTTTATAGTCTTGGTCATGCCATCACATTTAAGATTTAAGGTATTTATTTATTAGTCACATGTACATCGAAACACCCAGTGAAATGTTTCTTTTTATATCACTGAGAAAATGTGCTGGGGGCAGCCCGCAAGTGTCACCACTCTTCCGGCGCCAACATAGCGTGCCCACAACTCCTAACCTGTATGTCTTTGGAATGTGGGAGGAAACCAGAGCACCTGGAGGAAACCCACGCAGACACGGGGAGAATATACAAACTCCTTGCAGACAGCGGCTGGAATTGAACCCGGGACGCTGGTGCTGTAATATGCTAACCGCTACACTACCGTGCCATATACATGTGGGTTATCCCAGGGATGGATCTGCACGTTAGCCTGCAGAAAATGGTGGGCCCACAGCCCTCAATTTCCCACCCATTTTTGTCAAATAGATGAGAGTGCTTCTCTGTGCTCAGTGTTTTCAATTAGGTAATCAGCCCCATGTTCTGGTGAGAACTGGCTCCAAAGCAGTTGCGGGATCCCAGCTTCACTGAGCATGGCAGCAAGTATCACCTGGAACTCATCATCAGGCTGTGTGCCCTGACAAGGAATGGCCATCACTGAGCACAATTCGGAAACAAAGAATGCCTTTTTACAGAAAGTAGTCACAAATCTGTGGTCATCTGTGTTGACGGAAGATAAGGAAT
The DNA here is from genome assembly GCF_009764475.1 of Pristis pectinata. NCBI lineage: Eukaryota > Metazoa > Chordata > Chondrichthyes > Rhinopristiformes > Pristidae > Pristis > Pristis pectinata. The sequence goes on along the minus strand of NC_067421.1, from coordinate 29,069,631 downwards.
CGTCAATGATGTTGATTATGCCACAAATTACAAGAGAATTTCTTTATCCCGATCGAATGGGATGACTCACCCCACACCGAACAGCTCTGCTACATTCAAATCCTAATGATGATGAGGGATAATGGAGGTAGTTGGAGCAGGGTGCCAGTTTATGCTGGGATAAAGAGATGGAGAACAATGTCACTCTCTCCAATTTATCCAATCACTCCTGAGGCTGCTCATTCATTTTTGGGTTTCCCTCATTTTCTCTATCTCGCGCTAAGTACGGAAGACTGTTGGACCTGATCAGTTCAAGGAAGTCATGTTGTCTCAGTTCGTTTGAAGTATTTTTAACTGATGAACAGCCCTAACGAAATAGAGAACTGAATGGTTACATGCAATGCCTCTGTACAAATAATGCTTCATATTTAGAAAACTAGAGAACAGAGGGTCCAGAATCCATAGAAAATACTGATAGTGTTTACAAACACAGGGAATTCTGAGATAATTTTCCCTCATGGAGAGTACTTGTGATATCTTTTAAAAAACACAAGATTTAAGCAAATGCAGCCTCTGTAGACATTGGTAGATCTTTTTTGAAGATGTGGCAAAGACTCTGTACTCCAGTTTACTTTTTTACTTGACTACAGTCCAGTAGCAATGATTTACCACAGTGAAAAATCTTTTCATTTTAGGCTGGTCGGGGTAGCCATCAGGGAAAGGTCATTCTCACCAACAACAGTAAGTAGCACCTTCAATGTGACAAAAAGGCCATGAGGTACTTCACAGGAGCATTATGAAACAAATAAAAAAAACCTTCACTTGTATGGTTGATCAGAGGTGACATTGTAAAGTGCTCTAGATATTTCCTAATTTTCAATCCCACCTTCTGCAGGAAATGTTAGAGGAATAGAGAGGAAGGGGGAGAAGTAAAGCAGACGGCATAGGAGGAGAGAAAAAGAATTGTGGTAACGAAATGGGAACATGCCTCCTTTCGGCCTCTGCACAAATGACAGGAGAATCACTTATTAGCTCCAGGAGAAGTAAGCTCCTTGTTCTGTTTTACATTCTCAAAGTTGAAAGACAAATTAAACAGGAGGTCATCACAGGTGTGGTGTTTGACAGTCAGTGAGCTGTAAGATTTGGGGGTTTTCTGTGAGTAGATGATGGTGATAACTTTAATAACGTGAGGGTGCTGGGAGGAGGAAAGGCTTATGAGGTAATGTGGTGGGAAATTAGAAAATATATTTTGGAGGGACAAGAAAGGCAAAGATGACAGTCAAGCCAGAGGCAAGAGATTAGAATATTTCCCTATCAGACATTTTTTTTATCATGTGTTTACCACTTTAAATTTGGGCCCTCAATTCTGCCATTGTGTTTCTTATCCATCATTGGAATTTCTAATGCTTTATCTGGGTTTGATTCCACAAGTATATAACTGAAGGAAACAAGACAGAGCCTAGCAGAGTTTACCTGAGACTGCCCTCCGACCAGACAGAATGATTGTTCTCAACGCCTTTCTCTCATCATCCCTCACTCTTGTTCTGTCTTTTAACTTTCTAGCTCTATGACTTCATTAAGAGAATAAAAATGAACCTTCTATCGTCTGCGGCAACAGATACTAAATAAAGCAGAACCGTGAACTAATCGGGTTATGTATTAAACATTAAACACGCTGTCTGCTGTGTACTTAACAGTAAAGGTCTATTAGAAATCTATTAGTGATGGTTAGAAGCACTGGCTGCTCATTACCCTCCTACTGACTACAGCAAACACACATTATTTGGGATTAAAGGCAGATTTAATGAGATTTAAACCTTCCTAGTTACCAATACCTGAAATTATTAATAACCAATTTATGAAATATTTACTGGTCTCAGAAGCCATGTATCTGCCCTCAGATCTCCAAGTTAACCAATTAAAGATTTAAAGAACAGTACAGCACAGAAGGTGGCCATTTGACCCATCAAATCAGTGCCTGCTCAGTTAAAGAGAAATCTAGCTCCTCGCACTCCCCTGCTTTTTCTTCGTAACCCTGAAAACATTCCTCAAGCTTTGATCCAATCCTCTTTTGGTCACTATGACTGACTTCCAGCAAGTCATGCTTCCTACACCCTAACTACTCATTACATAAAAACTTCTGTCACCTTTGGTTCTTGTTTTACATTCTGTCTGTTTTCAACAAGTTAACAGAGTGGGGCAAAAATCCTGCTTGTCTGTGTGTTCACCACCAAGTACCAATCACCAAGAACTCACAATCACTCCCAGCGATGCTGGTGGTCCATGTTATTTGTGGGACTTAGCTGTTTACACATTAGCTGCAGTATTTCCTATATCCTAATTGTGACCACATGAATATATTTCAGCTGTAAAGTGCCTTATGTTGTTCTTTGGAAGAGATTGGAATAAAGCCTGATTCAGGCTCTGAGGTGTCTCTCCTTTTGGGGAACGGAACTTTGATGGGCATTTCACTCGGAGGATGCTATCTGATTGAACGTGTCTGATGGCAACTAGGTTTCTCTTTAGAAATTCTGACCCCTCTCCACTTCCATCCCTTGCACACTTGTTTTTTTTTAAACTAGAATAAAAATGTACTCAACAGTAAAGGTCTATTAGATGAAGCAAAGAGACCCCATAGAATTAAAAGGAATCTAATCCCAAAGGGATAAATCTCCATTTGAATGCAAGGAATGTGGCATGAGTAATGGCCATTGGAACAATGATTAAAGACAGGCAGACCCACCTGCAGCCACTTCTGATGTTGAGAATGGGCTCCAATCCAATCTCTTGTCAGGGTTGCAGGACACTGCCACCATTGGAAAGGCCACTTGCATCCAATATTTGGGCAATAGTTGTAAAATGGAATACTTGTGATGGCAGTCTTGGGTCACTGGAATTTCTTGGTGCAGAATCCCTTGTTTAGAACCACCGGAGGGATCAGGAGTACAGAGAGATGGGAAAGTCAAGCAAGTTGCTGATTTTTTAATGTGCACCATGTAATGAGTGATTAAGTAATGAAGTTGGCAGTGCATAGTCCTGTCTGAAAACTGTGAACAAGGTAGACACAATCAGAAGAAAATACAGATCAAAGGCAATCATGCAAACTGGAGCTAATAAGTAATAATAAAGAGAGGGAGACACAATTATATGTGGAATCAGACAGAAGCAGCAAACATAGGAAGACATGACAGTCAGGAAAACGGTGCAGAAAATGGCACAGGCAATAGCTGAGAAGCTGACATGGTGAGAGGCAAACACTCCGAGAGAGAGAGACTTACACAAGTCAAAGCAGAGAGTCACATGCCTAAAGATATCAAAATGATTTGACACAAACTGAGAAAGAGAGAGATATAAGTAATGGGGAAGATGAGAGAGTGACAAAGGTTATGATGTTATCGCCACTAAGAGACTGTTAACCAAAAAGCACTTTGAATTTGATCAGAGATGTAAAACACATGGTTTCAGAGTCAAAATCGAGTTTATTGTCATATCCACAAGTACAGGTGCAATGAAAAACTTACTTGCAGCAGCATCACAGGCACATAGGCAGGAACGGTAGTGTAGCAGTTAACATGACACTATTATAGTGCCAGCGACCCGGGTTCAATTCCGGCCACTGTCTGTAAGGAGTTTGTACGTTCTCCCTATGTCTGCATGGGTTTCCTCCGGGTGCTCCAGTTTCTTCCCACATTCCAAAGACATATGGGTTAGGAAGTTGTGGGCATGCTATGTTGGCGCCGGAAGCATGCCGACACTTGCGGGCTACCTGCAGAACACCTTACACAAAAAGATGCATTTCACTGTGTGTTTCAATGTACATGTGACTAATAAAGATATCTCAACACATCTCATGTCTCATCTCACATAGCATTAGAGACACAACATTCACAAGAAAAGTATAAATTAAACATAATTATACAAAATAGAACACAATTAGAACAAACTAAAACAAAGTCAGATGAACAGCCACTTACGTCCAGCCCAACATAGGGATAAGGATGACTGAGCAGCTACCTTGGGGATCAGAGGAGAAATAGACCATCAGGAATCTGCACCATGTCCGGGTTGAATCATCAAGACCATAAAAATGAAATGTGGCTGCTCTACATTACCCGAATCCGGTGATGGCACCTGTCAGTCTGCCCATTGCTCATGCCGGTTTGGGATCTTGCCATTGCCAACTGATGGCATTTGTTTTGTACCAATCAATAGAGAGAGATCTATGAATGGTGAATGGGCATAAGATGAAGAAGAACTTGCCCTACCATTGATTTCAATCTCTAACAGGTTGCTAAACCAATTTCTGCCTATCAGCAGCAAAAAATGGTTTTGGCAGCTGATATCAGGTGTTTGTACCTGGGAAGACTGAGTACAGAACTGCTTTAAGGAAAGTGTTGGGGTGTATGGTCTGTATTGTGAACTCTCTGAAATGTATATGAACAGCCTACTTATGATGAGATTCCATGTCTGCAGAGATCCTGAATAAGAGACCTGGCACAATTCATCCCCTAAGTGGCTGTTCAGGATGCTTTTGATCAGCACAATGGACTAATCTTATTAACCAATCAATAGTTATCTCATTTTATTACAGTAGCTACCAGTTATTAGGATGAGTATATCAGGCATAGTGCAGTGCACCCAGAATATCAACAATGTTGTACACGGAGCCTTGCAGAGGTAATCACCTGATTAGATGGTCCAGAAGACCCCAAGCCACATACCCATTGAATGGCAGTCACAATACATGGGGTGTTTCACAGTGAGAGAATATCAAAGAATATTAAAATGAAATGTGTGGGATACATCAGAATATGCTAGTGTAAATAGTATGGGGCTTGTTAAGGGGTCTTACAGAGACCAGAGTCAATTGTACCAGAGGGTTTTACAGTTAGGATGTGGGATATAGCAGTCTGCTAGAGTGAGGGATATGGGATATTGAAGGGTGTGGAGATGTCAAAGAGTGTCAGAGCAAAATTTGAGAAATATCTTAGAGAATATAGGAATAAATTAAGATTGTGGAGTATATCAGAAAGTATTAGATTGGAAAGAGTGGACAACATCAGAGAATGTCTCTGAGCATGTGGGATACAAGAGTGTTGGTGTAAAGGGTGTGGAAAATAATAAAGAACGTGTTAAAGTGGAAAGTGTGGGATATATCGGACTGTTAGAATGAAGGGTGTGGGATAACTCTGAGCATTGAATTGAGGAGTGTGAAATATTAATGTTAGAGTGAAGAGTGTGGTTGAGTGTTAAAATGCAGAGGGTGGGATCTATCAGAGTGCTAGAGTGATGTGCGGGATATATCAAACTGTGTTAAGAGAGAAGGGTTTGGGATGCATCAGGGAACGATACAATATGTGATATATCGGAGTGTTAAAAAGAGGGTGTGGGGAATATCATATAGTATTAGTGTAAGTGTAGTGGGGCATATCAGAGAGTACTACAGTGATGCGTATGGTATATGTCATTGTTGGGTGTAGGATATATCAGATATCACGGTGGGAGGAATGAGATGTGTCAGAGTAGACCATGAGTGTATTGGGCAGTGTTACAGTGAGTGGTGTATATCAGAGATTTGACTTTAAAGGGGTGTAGGGTAAATCACAGTGGTGCATTGATTATGTGGGGCAGATCAGGGGTGGCTGTGGGTTCATCTGAACATGTTCACCCACTGCAACCTCTTCTTGATTTTGCATTCTTTTGAGTATTTGAAGTTCTTGGAATGGCTAGCCAGAGCCATAGCTCCAGCGGACATATTAGACATATTAGAAGACAACCCGGTAAGTTCTAATTGCATCTTGTTTCTGCCGAGTCTGAGCACAGTAAAGTGTTTAAAGCCAGTTGCTAAGTTAGAAACACAGGGTTGCCAACCATCCACTTTTCAAACTGACGCCAGCCCCTTGTGGCAATGATGCTGGGAACAGCTGGCTGAGGTATTCTCCAGTAATCCACTGGAATATCGAGCTGCTTCATTAACCAGCAGTTTTCCAAGCAACAGAGGCCAAAAATCCATTGACATCGGTGCTTGCTAAACAATTCAAAATGAAGTAAACTTTGCTTCAAGGGAACGGGTGGTCCCAACATTTTTTTGATGAAGAGCTGTGGAGTTTACCTTTGATGTGCAGGGTCAATATTTATCCCCAACATCATTAAATCAGGTGACTCAGTCATGATCACATTGCAGGTTTGTGGGATCTTGCTGTGCGCAATCAGCTTCTATTTTTCTGTGTCACAACCATGGTTATCCTGCTTCAGTTGTAAAATGCTCTGGGTTGACTTTGTGTAGCACAGTCGTTCGGGTGGCAGAACTGCTGCCTCACGGTTCCAGCGACCCGAGTTCAGTCCTGACCTCCAATGGTGTTCATTGTGGAGTCGGCACATTCTCCCTGTGACCGCTTGGGTTGCCTCCAGATGATCTGGTTTCCTTCCACAGTCCCGGGGATGTGCGAGCTAGTAGATTAGCTGGCCATTATAAATTCCTCCGAGGGCAGGTGGTGATAGGATCTGTGGGGAGTTGATGAGATTATGGGGAGAATAGGTCACCAGGAAAATTAGTGGGGCACTGGGATTGCTTTCTGAGCTGGCATAGACTTCATGGACTGAATGGTCTCCTTCTGTGTTGTAAGGAAACATGACTTAAAAAGTTGCAAGAAAAATGCAAGTCTTTTTTTTAGAAGGCACCATTTAGAAACAGCTGGCTGAACATTAAGGACATGATCTAGCCTCAAGCTTGGAATTCTGCACTAGCAGCCAGATCATGTTAAACAACGTTCTAACCTTGTGGACAATTACAAACACACAAGACCACAACATTCTCAGGATTCAATTGGAGGCGAGCTGCTTTACTCTCAACTTGACAGGATGCTAAACATAAATTGCTGGTAATGTGAGTTGGCAATGCTATCTTTATATTTTTGAACATTAAATAAAAGTGCTATAAAATCAAAATTACACAGTGGCAAAATGGAAATCTGCAAAAAAAACAGAAAAATAAAACAGAATCAAACTGATCTCCCTTGGCATTACCCCATCAAAAATATAAACACAAATTAAAGCTCTCTTCCTGTTATCTCATCTTTGCTTCTTCTGAATTTGTACTTACTTCTTGCTCTTAACGTACGATTCTTATGCTTTTGGACTATATCTCTCATCTTGGATTTTTGTCCATTCTTTTTCCACATTGCCTACTCTCTTCCCTCTTCTGTTCTATTCATCACATTTTAAACAAGGTCACTGGCTTCTGGAACCTCTTCTCATGTCGCTCTTATGGCAACCTGGAAATGAGACTGAGTGAGCAATCCCTACAACAGAGGCCTGTCAATTGGCTCCAGTTATAACCACTGATCTGTCGTCCAAACTCTGAAGGAACCCCACACCTGAGAACACTTTTCACCTGATGTCCCTGGTGATCTATGAAAATCACAGGACAGCGGGCTTCATTGTGAACTCTGCATAACCCAAACTCAGATCTACACAGGTGCACCAAATTTGTTGCGTGGAGACCCAATGTATGTAGATTAATTGGAGCCTGCAGTCTGCAGTCTAAAAGATTTCAAGATCAACTCCTTGAGATATCTCCCAGGCATACCCATCAATGAACCAAATGGATGTTTGAAATGAACAAAAAGAAGGCCCCTTCAGAACTGTGGATGGTTGTTAGTGTAACTTCCATTGCAACTGAGGTAGGTCTCAGGCTTAGCCACGGCTTGAGCTCCAATACACAGGTCAATTGATCTCCAACCTGCCACGGTCATGCTGAAATTCACATGTGATGTTGAAAGGAACTTGTCAATGATGAATTTAAAGGAAGTTAACAATCAGTCACCTGGGGGCCTTAGATGTAGGTTTTTATTCAGGGTTATTTCTCATTTTTTCCTGACAGTATCAGCTTTTTTCCCCTTCTCTGAACTTTATAAGATAGTATTTGTACAGAAGCATAAAATAGAATGTAAGTGGATGACCACACTGTAATCTAATGTGCAAAGTGACTTGAAAGTTTCTCCATGCCAGCCCAAGGCCATAGCCTTAGCCATATGTGGCTGCAGGCTGTATTGGAGTGGCAGCAGTGGAGTATAATACCAAGCAGATGCCCTGCCACAGCGTGCCATTGAGAGAGGACGAGATATCAGCTGGATTTTGTTCTGAGATGGATGGCAGATTGAACCTAGGGACCAGGAAACCATTGATGGTGTTGTGAATGAGCCAGACGGCAAGGAACACTGAAAATATCTTGCATTTTTTTTTGTGTGTTCCTCTTTATTGGCTGCTTTGTGCCTGCTCTACAAGTCTTCCTCTCGTGTACTTGTTTCCATTTCTGTGGCCCACAACTGGAATGGGATCCTGCTCTGGGACATCTTAGGACAGTGAAGATGCCATATTCCTTTAAGAAGCAAATGAATATGGCATAATACCTGGCATAATCAACGATGAAAGAATCCATCAAAATGGTGTCCAGTGCACTCTCAGGACCGAAGTTGAAGTCAGATGCTGTGTGAGGACCCAGCCAAGCTGAGTTGAATTTCTGTCCCAATTTCTGTGTTAAAATGAAAAAAAATCAACAAACATGCTAATGTTTTCTTATGAAAGAAAACTCAAATGTTCTGCAGCCTGTGTGTGTTTTTGTGGCTTGTTCGAGTGGGTTCACAGTAGGCAGCCAGGTGATTTATTGTATGTCAGAGGATTATATTTTGAAGAGAAACATGGGCTCCTGGGTGTTCTTCTCTTCGCTTTATCTTTGATGTGTTTAGCTGAAGCTTGGCCATTGCTCAGCAGCTGCCTTGGGTGGAGTGCCAGCTGGAACGGAACGCATTGTGGGCAACGAGTGTGGAGCAGCCTGAAAGAACAAACTCTGCAATTATCAGACTGGAGCTTTAACACCAGCGTGTCGTCTGGGCAGGGGCACTGGAGACTGGTGGCAATGGTGCCCAAAGATGCCAACAGGCTGGAGAGCCTCATTGATCTGAATTCACATTGCATGGTCTCACTGGGAGTCAGACAATGTGACTGTGCCAAGTGAAGCATCCTTTCAAAGGAGGAGATTGTGGAGGGTGATGGGTTAAGTCCATGAAACTGCAAGTGTTCATTTTGTACACAGGATTCGAGTCCCAGTGCCAGGAAAATACAACTGGTAGATCTGGCATGGAGTGCTTAACAAAATGCATGGGGTGAGCAAAGCTGAATTCTACTGTTGATGATCCTGGCATGGACTGTTGCAGCATGGAGGAAGAGCTGGTCAGACCTGGAGGCATTTCTCTCCCGCTCCACTCTGTTTGTTTAGTTACCGTCTCCAGTGGTGCCAGGGCTGTGAAATTGTCTCGTGTGTGATTCAGGCATCTCTTGGATCCCAACTCTCACGGAGTCCCTTCACACTGCAGCTCTGTAGTTTTAACCCTTTGCCACATTAGACAGCTTGTGAGTACATACCGGCCTGTTTGGGACATTGCTCTTTGCCTTGTTTTCTTTTTCAGATTTCTAAAAATCATGGAAACTCTTCCAGATCCACCAAAGCCCTGTGCTTGGCCATGCCTCTGGGTAGAGCTGGGTCTAAACTCCCAGCCTTTGGTACCCAGAGGGCAATACAATGAAATGTCCTTGGAATCAAGGGGCAAGCTTTTGAATATATTTTAGCTTTCTAACTATATTTTGGATATCAATGTTCAGGATGATGTTTCAGCGATTCCAGGTGATGGAGTTGTGTGTTTGGAAGTTTGTGGAAGAAGGCTAGAGTTGGGAAGCTGGTTAATATTAAGATGATTACAGAAAGTTCTAGAAGATTTATGAGGTCCTCTCCCTCCATCTGGGGCCCTTGTCTGAGCTGCTGGTCTATGGTGCCTCCTAAGCTGCTTGTGGTCAAGATGCACCCAGAGTGGGAGCTTGCCTCTGTTCCTGCTCTGTTTGGTGTCCAGTGAGAGAAAGGACCAATAGGAAGCAAAAAGACAGGAAAGACCAATGTCCTGAGATCCCACCATGGACGCCATCCTTCTCCTTGGCGATTTTGACCGAAACAGGCTGTTTGCAACAGTAGGTTACAGGAGTGCAGTGATTATGTTGCTGAACCAGCAGACTGAGTTTTGAACAGACATTCATTTGAATCCCACTACAGCAGCCGGGAAGTTTAAATTCAAAGTTAAATAAATCTGTAATTTAAAACAAAGCTGGTCTCAGGAATGGTAACCATCATTGTTGTAAAAACCCACCTGGTTCATTAATCTGCCACTCATACCTGGTCTGGCCTAAACAAGACTTCAGACCCACCAATCCAGTTGACTACAAACCATCTTCTCTTGAGGGACAATTGGGGATGGACAATAAATGCCATTCTCTGAGCAGATAAAGCAACCTGTCTTGTCTGACTTTGAGTTATGGCTCTAATTGCAAACTTGCACTCTTTATAAGACCACCTACTCCCTCCTCTGTCCCTCCATCCATCTCCATCCCTCCCTCAGTTTATCAGCTTGCCTAACATCTCATCCTCTCACCTTCCATCCTTTGTAAGTTTAAGGTCATCCAAAGAGGTCACAGAATAGGAGAAGCACAGTGGCAAGGTTGGTAGAGCTGCTGCTTCACAGCTCCAGCATCCCAGGTTCAATCCTAACCCCCGATATCGACTGTGTGCAATTTGCACATTATCCCTGTGACCACGTGAGTTTCCTCTGGGTGCTCCTGTTTCGGCTCATATCCCGAAGGCTTGCAGATAGTCCGTGGTAAGCTGCCCCTAGTGTGTATGTGGATGGTAGGAGTTGATGGGGACATTAGGAGATTAAAATGGAAAGAGTAGAATTAACGTAGGATTAGTGCAGATGGGTCCTTGATGGTCAGCATGGAATCAATGGGCTGAAGGACTAGTTTCAGTGCTGTATGAGTTTATGACTCTAAAACTCTGCTGTCTGTGTCTTGACTTGTACCAGTTCACCCCACTGTGCTTTCTGACCCAGACTGATCCCAGTTAGACAATCCCCTGGTGTTAAAATAGTTATCCTTGTTATCAGATCTCTCCATGAGCTTCTCCCCTTCCCATTACTGCAATCTCCTGAGACTTCTGCTTTCCTCCAATTTTATCTTTTTCGACAGCTCTGATTTGAATCACTCCACGACTGGCAGCCATGCTCTCAGCTGCCTGGGTCCAAAGCTTTGGAATTGTCTAAACCTTCCCACCTCTCTGCCATTAAGACCACTTCTTCACCCAAGAATCATGTCATCTGCCTCAATACTTCCTCAAGTTGTGTTTGAAAATACTCCCATGTAACATCATGGGACATGTTGCTCTGGTAAAGTTGCTACATAAATACAAGTTGTTGATGAAGTAGGGCTATACCAACATCCATAAAGGCAATAAAAGGATTCTATTAGAACTATAGGAACTATAGATTTAATAGAACCATCAGTCCTGGGGATTTATTCTTCTACCTGCAGGGAATTGCTTAACAACTGCCCACAAATTAGGAGTGTACAGGATGTGGAATCAGAGGCAAAGGTTTGCACAGTTTAGGACTGCAGCTTTTGACAAAGGGTTAGTGGTTTAAAATCAATAAAAGTGGCAGAAAGTCTTGTATACTTGTGTCATTTATAAACTGCGAATAAAATATTTCTTAAAGGGGTACTTTCTGTCCAAAATATTGAACACACAGTGCCATGAGGTAATTTATAATTTACAAAAATGCATGAAATGCCATCATGTTATTGAAAAAGCCTCATAGTGGATCGCTTTAATGTCCATGCTGTTGCATAGACTGAGACAGCAACCATTTTGCACACAGCAAGATCCCACAAACAACAATGGGATAAATGACATGTCACTCTAGTTTGAAGGTGTTGGCTGAATGAGGTGCCAAACATTGCAAGGCAAGCAGGAATCTCCAAAGACACTGCACATTTGGGTCATTTTCTGAGCTGCTCTGCAGAGTGCACTACCCCACACATACCGTCCCTACACCTACCATCCCCACACCCACCCCATTCACATGCTTCACCCCCGTATAGCTAAAGCAGGAAACTTGCCGGATCCTCAGTGAACTTTAAGGTCATTGTAGTTGTATCTGTTTCTGATCACACTTTCTCAGAGAGGTCTGCTGGGGAGTGATCATGGATTCATAAGACCACTGGTCCTCTTTAAGTCACTTGATGTGGAAAGAAAACAGTTCGATGCCACTAAGTTTGTCAGGGGTAGATCTAGTTGAACTGTGTTTCATCTTTAAAACTTGAACCAGAATGTAACAAGTTGGAGATGCTAAGAAAAAAGTTGTGACCTGAGACATACACCCTAATTTTTCATAATAATAGTTCAATATAGAGACACGAGAGACTGCAGATGCTGGAATTTGGAGCAACAAACAATCTGCTTGAGAAACTCATTTGGGTCAGTCAGCATTTGTGGAAGGAAATGAATTGTCGATGTTTTGGGTTGAAACCCTGCATCAGGACCTTGTTGCTTTTCCCAGATCTCTTGGAGATGGCTGCAAAATATGCAAGCATCAATCAAAGCACAATAACTAACAAAAGAGTTTTTGAGTTCCTTAGAGATTGCAGGTGATTCTACAAGTACTGCGAAAGAATACGCTGTCAAGGAGGGATATGGGATGTGAAGGGTGTATGAGAACAAGCCTATGATGACAAGTTAACGCTGTTTATAATGTTGACACTTTCAGAAGCTTCAAAAGAATGGAAGTTTACACTTGGTTGGTTACTACAGTCACCATCACAGCTTTACCATTCAGCCTGTAGAGCATTTGTTATCAGGATACAGACAAGTGCAACTAGCTGTCCCATTATCTCAGTACAGGAGAATAACCTGTTTACAAACTGCTGTCACTTCTAAATAACATGAATTCCTAATGCATCCTTTTTTTTGTACATCCTCCGTTAGTTTCCACTTTATCCAATTCTGTGTCATTTTCCCCATTTGCACTGGCCCATTAAATTTGCCTGCACCCTCTCTCTCTCTCTCTCTCTGTCATCCTGTCTTGTTGCTTACACTGGGATGCACTGGATATTAATCATCCCAGCTCCAGAAGCAGCGTTTATCGCCTGCGACAGTGCAGTTTGGACAATTAAACAGAAGCACAAATCATTTTTTCAAATTGCTACATGTGGGAGCTGGTGGCAAACATACAAAGTGTCTGTGGCTGTTGGAAATTAAACATAAACAGATAATAAAAAGGAGTTACCCGTTGGGAAAGATAGAGTATTTACACGAGAAGATCTGCCTAACTGGACCACTAATTGGTGTTCATTATCTCACATTGATTTAATTACGTGCTGCGCATCAATATAAATTGCCTGCCGCCCACAACAGGGATCAGGAGTGGGGCTCGCGTCTGGTGAAATGGGAGAAACAAATGTCTCACACCTTTTATTTTGAACATGAGGGTCACCGATCAATGTGGTGCATCCTGCGATGGCGGTGCGATGCACTCAGTCATGTGCCTGCCGGGCATCCCCTCCTGTTTCCTCTGGTGAAGCTGCAAACTGCCAATTAACTGGAGTGTAATTAGCGAGAGTAACATCATAATGTGGAATTACTGAGGCTGTGTGAGGGCCAGGCACATGCACCTTGTACACACTTTAATAAGGCTCCATTGCATTTTTGTTGTCTTTATCCCTGTCTATTTGTGCTCTTGTTCAAATGTCCATTTGCTCATCTGTGTGTGTGTGTGTGTGTGTGTGTGTGTGTGTATATGTGTGTCTGTCCCTGTGCTTGTATGTGTGCAGCTGTGTCTGCAAGTGTGTGTAGCTATCTATATCTTAAATATGCTTGAGTCTGTTTTCTTAAGTGTTTATTCTACTATGCTTATCAGAATATTTGTGGGCCCTGCATATATTTCTAAGGTTTCCAATTAAATAGTTTAAATTCGTCTTAATGAATGTTGAAACATAATTTGAATATTTGCTAAATATTTGCTGCTGTTTCACAGTCAAACTCTCAGCAAGGCCCCAAAAGGTCTCAAATGGAGGATATTCAATAAAGCGGTCTCTGGCATCCAGCTCCTCACTAATCCTTCCTTCCACTAAAATAGCCTGAGTGCTCACATCATGAGCTAAAGATCTATCGATATCTGTGTGGTGGAAAGAGGAAAAAGCAGCATTTAAAAAAAATATATAGGGTTAATGATCTGTCAGGAAGCAACTGGAAGAGGTTCTCGGCATTTTTTCAGGCACTGTTAACCATTAGTAACAATGCATGTATTTTCCCCAGAATCCAACAACATAGTGATATTTTAAATTTTGTGACTGGGCAGTGATGATTAACCAATTACTTGGATTTGAAGAGGGTCAATTTAGTTAATTTTAATCAAACAATAATGATCCAAATGTTGTGTGGCATTTTATTTGATTTATTCAGTTACTTACTGCCCAAAACAATAATTGTTTTTGGGCAGTAAGTGACTGAATAAATAGCACCCTGAATATTCTAGGGTACTTCACAGGAATTTACTAGGCAATATTTTACTCTGAACCATATCAAGAGATACCAGGGCATATGATCAAAAAGGGGATGAAGGTGATTGGCAAAAATACTAAGTCTAATATAAAGACAAACCTTGAGAATAGACCAAGTATTTAGGGTCTGAAATGCATCATGAGTTGAAGCAGGTTCAATTGCAGTGTTCAAAAGGGAGCCGAGTAAGCATCTGAAAAGAAAGACTCTACAAGGCTGGGAAGGACAGGGGTGGGACTAGCTGGCTTGCTCTTACAAAGAGTCAGTAGTGACTCAGCAGGCTGAATGGCCCCCTTCAATGTTGTAATCAATCTGTGATTCTGATTAAGGAACATCTTATATGAATAAAGAGAGGTACAGAGGTGGAGAGCTTTAGAGAGGGAATTTCAAGAGCTTTGGGTCTTGGCAGATAAGGCATGGTAGAGTGGCTAAAGTTGAGGATAGTGAAGGTGTCAGAATTGGATGAGCACATATATCTTGTAAAATTATAGGATTGAAATAGATGACGGGGATTAGAAGGGACCACAACATGGAGGATCTTAAAAATAATCCAAGTCTCAATTTGGCACTGTCACCTCACAATAAGAGCTGATTCTCATTATCATTTGGAATCATGTTAATGAAAATAGTTGTACCGCAATGATGCACAGGAAGACAACATTAATACACAGCATTAACAAACATGTATTTAAACATTGCTTTCAATGCCATTACTCAGCCCATGACGGCACATTATTTTGAATGTATGGTTACTTAAAAATCCTCATCGGTCTGTACAATCTAATTGCACCATGAGTCCAGCAGCCTTCACACAAGGGTTGTTAGAATTTAGTACAGTACAGGAACAGGCCCTTCAGCCCACAATGTCTGTGCTGACCACATTATCAATTTAAGCTACACATCTGCCTGCATATGGTCTCCATCCCTCCATTCCCTGCCTATTCATGTGTCTTTCTGTTGACCAGAGGTCACAGAAATAGTGTCAAGATAACAGACCATTCTGATTGGATAAAGAATAGTACAGGAAAAGCTCCTTTTGATGAATGATTGGAGCCTGAAAGAAGCCGTATGGGAAGGAAGAAGGGGAGATAGGAGTAAACATTCCATTATCAGGAAACACCTCAAGAAACTTGAGCGCATAATCTTATGCTGAAGCTTCAGTGTTGTGCTGAGGGAGTGCTGGTTTTATGGAACTGCCATAAATTGAGAGGCTCAATTCTATCTGTTCTCTCAGGTAGAAACCATGGCACCATTTTGAAGATCTGGAACCTTATTCCTGGTGTCCTGTCCGATACTGAACCCGGACATGGGGAGACTATGGAGGGAGGTGGCAAGCTGAATTAAGCATGACTTGGCCTCCGGCAAGAGGAGCAGCAATAACCCCACCACAGTTTGAGAGGGTTTGCCCTCTGGAAAGATAATTACTGATTTATTGCAGGAAATTTTTCCCCAAATTGTATGACAGTTGCAGGTAAAATTGAACGTTAGGTTACAAAAATCATGGGCTTTGTCACACGATTTCATGTACTGTGACAAGTCAGTCATCTTAATTATATGTGAGCAACTAGCTGGAATATCTCAATAGTATATCAGCCAATAAGTGGTAACTCTGTCTAAAAATAACTGGGCCAATTTTCATCTAATAGATAGGGAGAGGTGCATGGGATGCATTAAACAGTCGGCAGACTGAAGCAGAGGTGAAGCCGGCAGCTCCTGGACTCACACTCATTATCTAAACTTGGGCTGGCTGCAAACATGAGAAAACACTTAATTCTGGAAATGCATACAGTGGAAGGAGAGACATTGGGCCTGCAGTGCTCTGAAACATTTACTAAGTAGCAACAACAGTGGGGCAAAGTGTCAATAATTCCAGAGCATCTCTGGTGGCAATCTGGACAATAGAGTTAGGGTCTTGGACATGGCTGTAGACGCTTTAAAGAGGAGGCCCGTTCCCATTCCCTCAGATGAACTCAGTGTCTTTGGATGAGCTGGGGAAATAGGTTGGCAGGAGCCCGGAGACCACGTAAACACCAACAGAATGAACACAAGGATCTGGCTGCAAAGTGGAAGAATTTTCAATGCTCTTGCCAGGTTGGCTATGATAACAAACACTCCTCCACTTCCTCCTATAACATTGCAGGGCTTGACGTCTTCCTATCAACCATTTCCTTGACTGTTTCACATGATATCCTGGAGAAAAACATTATTGGACGCCATAGAGATCCTTCTCTCTCTTAACCTAGTTGGATATTCATTACCGTTACAATGCAGCCTATGACTGTCAGGCCAAGACACAGTGGAAACTGTGGAGGTCTTTTAACCAATGGTAATTATTTACCACCAGCCCCTCCTCCCAGCCCTTGCCCCATCCACGCTTCTTTCAGGATAAGATTATCAACAGCAAAATGGAGGCAACATGGAGATTGGGGACGTTCCACAGCCCAGGGAGAAACAAGAGAGGAGAAACCAGCAAATTAAAATCTGTGCAACAAATAATCTACTGGAGGACCTCAGTGGATCGAGAAGCATCTGTGGGAGGAAAAGGGATCGTCGGTGTTTCGGGTTGAAATCCTGCATCAGGACTGAGAGTGGAGAGGCGAGATGGCCGCTATAAAGAGGGGAAGGGGAAGGGGAGTGGTGAGACAGGAGTCCGAGGTGATTGGTGGACTGAGGAGGGGTGCAAGATGACAGGCAGGTTGTGCCAGGTAGGGGAGGGGAGCAGGGGTGGAGTTGGGAGACAGTGGTAGGTGAATGATAGATGGAGGCAGACAAAGAGAGAGGGGAAAAAATATATGGAGAGGCAGGTGGAGCAAGGTGTGAGGAGGGGAGTGTGAAGGTTGGAGAGGAGCTGGAGGGAGATAAGTAGGAACACAAAGGGCTACCAGTGCTGGACTCCGATAAGTAAAGGAGGTGAGAATGGGAACCATTAGGGGAGAGGTGTATGGCAGTTGGAACCAGAACCAGAAAGGGGAGGTGGGAACCTGTGGGTGAACTCTGTGCGTAGTGGGTGGATGGAACCAAGAGGGAATAGGATTCAGATGGGTGACATGGCAGGGGAGGGTGTTTGAGGGAAAGGGGACAAAAATGGAAGGAACGGAGGAGGATTGGAAAAAAGAGAGAGAGGGGGAAAGAGGGGGGAAATGGGGGTGGAGATTCAACCCACTGAAAGGAAGGGCATCTAAAATTGGAAAACTCAGTGTTCATACCTTTGGGTTGTAGACCATCCAAGCGGAATATGAGGTGTTGTTCCTCCAGTTTGCGTTTGGCCTCACCCCGGGAGCAGAGAAGGCTGAGGGTCGACAAATTGGCATGGGAATGGGAAGGGGAATTGAAATGGCGTGCAACCAGGAGCTCGGGGTGGCCATTGTGGACCAAACGTAGGTGCTCTGCGAAACGGTCACCCAGTCTGCGCTTGGTCTCGCCGATGTAGAGGAGGCCACCGTGCACCCCTACAATCTGTGCACTGCATTTCCACCCATTGCCCCTCAGGCCACTTCACAGCCTGAACTTCCCCAGGCAAATACACTAACTTTGAACACAGAAACATAGAACATAGAACAGTACAGCACAGAACAGGCCCTTCAGCCCACAATATTGTGCCGACATAGCTAATCCCTCCTACTTAAAGAATGCCCATATCTCTCTATTTTTCTCTCATTCATGTGCCCATCCAAGCCCCTCTTAAAAGCCCCCAATGTATCAGGCAACATATTCCAGTCATCCACCACTCTCTGAGTAAAAAACGTACCCCTCACGTCTGTTCTGAACCTACCCCCCTCTCAGCTTAAGTGCATGCCCTCTGGTATTGGATTGCTCAATATGGGAAAAAGATATTGCTTGTCCACCCTATCTATGCCCCTCATAATTTTATACACTTCCAACAGATCGCCCCTCAGCCTCCGCCACTCCTGGTCTTATGTCCAAAGTGGCAAATTATATCCTGGTTGTCCCACCACCGAAATTGTCCCTGTGTTTTTTTTATTCCTAGTCTGGATAGCTGAGCCAGAGAAAGTGATGGGGAGTATGTGATCCAGATGGCCTGTCATTCAATCTGAGCCCGATGAGCACCTGCTTTGAAGCCAAGCCCCTGTGTAACTCAGTGAGGGCAGGGGAGGGGTTGGCAGGGAATGCACCAGTGAGCGGGAGACAGGTGGCAGAGGGAAGATGTGCAGAAAGGAAGTGGATGCCCTTGTTCTGCAGCAGAGAGCAGGGATGCACGGCTCGGCCGACCACAGTTTCAAAGAAAGATGTTTTCTGAGTGTGATAGATGACTGGAGGCATTGGGCTGTCTGCCAAAGAGCTTTCACTGCATCAGCTAATGTGGACTACCAGCCTCAGGAGGGTTCTAACACAGGGCACTGATGCTCTGCAACTCACCCTTCAACATGTGATCAGCCCACTATGTCCTGCAGCTGAGCTTTCCATAACGGAACTGGTGAAACCAGAAATAATATCTCACAGGAGTAATCATGCGGTAAGCAAGGGCCTGACTATCTCCTCTGCCCACCGCAGGTCAAAGCATAGGAGGAGCTTCATTCATCTCAATGCCCCCCTCCATTTGGGTGGGGTGCAGATCACTGGGTGTGCTGAGGCAAGGCCCTGAGGCAAAGGCAGTCCGGCAATGGAGTCAAGAGACTTTGCTCTCTCTGGATATTTATAACTCCGCCCCACCTTAATCAATAACTGCGTATTTGTCAGATCCCCTGGTGTACGATAGCATGGAACAGCCTGATGTTAAGTATTGTAACTACAGTACTAGACTCACCAGCAGCTCAGGTGCAAGTAGTCATTCAACAAATAAAGACAGAGACATAAGGGATTGCAGATGCTGGAATCTGGAGCTAAAGAAGCAAAAATCTAGAGCCCCTTCCAGATGAAGTGTCTTGATCCAAAACGCCAACTGTCCATTTCCCTCCACAGATGCTGCCTGACCCGTTGAGTTCCTCCAGCAGTTTGTTTTTTTTTGACTCAACAAATAAATCTGACCTTAAATACAGTGAAAAATAGTATCACGTGGGAGGGAGTGAGCTCCAAGTTTATCAGGTGCTCAACTTTCTGTCCTCCACAGATAAATAGATGCCACCCCTCAAAAAAATGAAGCAACATGTGTAACTAGCAGATATTCTGGACATTTAAAACCAGTTTGTACTCAAATCCAAAGCAAAAATTGTTCTCAGCACCAATAGTGCTTTTCAAAGAATAGTATTTCAAATACTTGGGGAAACATTTACCATTTTATAGTTCTTATGTTAAAAAGAGCAGACAATGAGTTGAGGAAGATCCAACTAATCAAAGGGTTAATACACCTCTGTCCCATGTGCAGTGAGTGTTGGGGTTCGTGCTACCACCTGAGAGAATTATGGGGTTCTTCTAGAATAGGAAACTGCCACCTGACCTGTCGAAATTGTGCTGGGTCTTTGTAGAACAGTCCAATAGCCACACTCTTTCCCCACAGTCTACACAGAAGCATTACCTACAAACATTCATCCAATTTCCTTCTAAAAGCCACAACTGAATCTATAGATTCCACAACTTTAGGCAGTGCATTCCAGGTCATAACCATGCCAACGGTCCGTGACCCCCCGAGACAAGGAATTCCTTCTTCTTTTGGATGACCTCCTTATTCTGAAAATACCTCCATCCTCTCCTGTTCCAGATTCCTCCATGAGGGGAACCAGCCTCTCAGAAATAACCCTGTCCCGCCCCCTCTGAATCTTATACATTGAATAAGACCACCTTTCATTCTTCTAGTCTCATTGGAACATAGGCTGAACTTGCTGAGTATTTCCACATCAGACAACTCATCCATCCTCAGGATTAACTGCTTCCAATGTGACCATATCCCTCCTTAAATAAGAAGCCCATAACTGTGGACAATACTTCAGGCGTGCTCTCATTAATGCTTTTATTACAAGACTTCCCTATTTATGTACTCCATCTTCTTTGAAATAAAGACCAAAACTCCATTTGCTTTCACAATTACTTGTTGCTCCTCCATGCTAACATCCTGTGTTTCATGTATGAGGACACCTAGGCCTCTCTGTACAGCAACATTCCCTTGGAGTCATTCAGAATGGAAACAGGCCCTCAGCCCAGCAAGTCCGTACCAATCATCAGCACACATTTACACTAATCCTATTCTATTCTCTCCACGTTCTCATCAACTAAGCCCAGATTCTACCACTCTACAACACATCAGGGGCAATTTACAGTAGCCAATTAAACTACCAACCCGCACATCTCTTGGATGTGGGCACAAAGCAGAAGCTCTTACAGTGACAGGGAGAATGTGCAAACTCCACAGGATCGAACCTGGGACACTGGAGCTGTGAGGTAGCGAAGCTACTAGCTGCACAACAGTGGTGCCTCTATTCTGTAACCACTCTCCATTTGAACAATATTATGCTTTTCTTTTCTTCTACCAAAGTGGTAAACTTCATATTTCTCCGCATTATACTCTATCTGCCAAATCTTTCCTCACAGACTTTATCTATCTGCGTTCTGTTCTTCATTCTGTTTTGCTCTTACTACCTCGATGTAATTATGTATGGAATGATCTGTTTGGATGGCACGTAGAACAGAAGGTTTTCACGTATCTCGGTACATGTGACAATAATAAACCAATACCATCGCAGACTATTTGTGTCCTCCAAAAGAAAAAAACGAAAATGCTGGAAAGACCCAGTAGGTCAGGAAGCAGCCATGGACAGAGAAACAGTGTTAATGTTTCATGTCAATGACCTCACATCAAAAAACTGTTGAGCATTTCCATCATTTCTGTTTTTAATCCAGTATCTGCAGTATTTTGCTTTGATAGACAGCACAGATACAGGGCCTTGGGACCACTGAGTCCATGCCAACCATCACATTTACACTCATCCTACATTATCCCTTTTTTTAATTCTCCACACAATCTCATCAACTTCCCACAGATTCTACCACTCACCTATGCACAAGGAACAATTTACAGTGGGCAATTAACTGACCAACCTGCATGTCTTTGGGATATCGGAACAAACCAGAGCACTCGGAGGAACAATAAGAATGGGTAAACTCGACACAGACGGCACCTGAGGTCAGGATTGAACCCGAATCCTTGGCACTGTGAGGCTGTGACTCTATTAGTTACGCCACCAGAGCCACCTACACACCAGGGGCTATTTACAGTGGCCAATTAGACATCTAACACACTCATCTCTCTGATGTGGCTGGAAACCAGGGCACCCAGAGGAAACCCGTACAGTAACAAGGAGAATATGCGAACTCCACACAGGCAGCACCAGAGGTCACGATCGAACCCAAGCAGAGGAGATAAAGAACTGGATTATTTGTTTCCCTCCTCTCTGGCTATAATACACTTGGACTCTTCATCTAAGCCGTTAATATGTTCGAAGCCTGAGCAGAGATTACACTGACACCCTATAAATTATAGATTGCCAAGCCAAAAATGACTCATTTATCCTGACTTTGTTTACTGTTAGCCAATTCCTATCGTTGTTAAGCTCAAATTCAAGTTTAAGTTTATTGTTGTCATAGGCAGACATACACAGGGTATAAATGCCAAGAAAATTATGTTTGCAGTAGCAGCACAGTACATTATATTACAAGGACAAACATAAGTTAACATAAACTTAAATTAACATAAATTATACATAACTGTGAAGAGATGTATAAATTAGAAGATATCTGAATAAAATGTTTGGAACTGAAAAAAAGAGACCTGAACTAAAAGTGAAAAATCTTTTACAAGTCTACCTTACAGATTTGTTCTCTGTGTTCATCCCTTTCCACCCAACTACAGCCACCATTAGCCACAAGTTTGAAGACATATTAAAAAAAAGGACATCATCAGATTAAACACCATTCCTCAGCATTCATCTATGGATCCGTGATTCCAAATGTGACATGCTTTTGTTGGCTGGTCTGCTCTCATAGTGACATTTGAGGAAATAAAATTCTGTTTCAGAAAATGTCTGGGCAATCTGCAGCTCCAGCAGAAATTCAATACTTCAAAGGTTGAAGTATCATAGAAACTATTTAGCTACAAAGCTAAATTTCCCCTCGGGCTGGTGTCCTACACTGGAGTAGCAGAGGCAATTACAACTATTTTTTTCTGCTTGCTGCTCAGTTCAGATCAATAATTTTCTAACAACATCTTGAATCAAGATGTGGCTAGAGAGTGAGTGGAGAGGTACAAAGTGAAACAGGCAGAATGCTGTCTCTTCTTGGCTAACCCTCTCTATCTTTTCTTTCCTCTTTGCAAATAAAATGTTGAACTTTCTCAAGACAGAGCATCGCTGAATGAATGGATCATTCACATTTTCATTCCATTTCTCCTAGAAGTGCAGAATCATCAGTGAGCTTCCTTTAAGGTGTGATGGTTCTCTTCAATGCTCAGGCAGAGGTTTCTATTTTGAATTTACTTTTGTGTTATTTATTCACTTTTCAGGATCTGGTTACCACTGGCCATCCCTTGAGAAGGTGGTGGTGAGACGACTTGAACCATTGCAGTCCTTCTATTGAAGGTGCTCCCAAAATTGCTGTTGGATGGGGGGTTCTAGGATTTAGATCCAGCAACAATGAAGGACTGGCAATATATTCTGAGTCAGGATGGCACATGACTTGGGGGGACAGAGATGTACTTTTGCTATTTTAAACATTTGCATCTAAATGTTGTTGTTTGCCCCCGGGGTTTGGTAAAGGTTGAAATTGTGAAATGAGAAAGAATATTTAGCTGTAAGTAAATCAGTTTCTAACTTCATGAGCCTGCTTGTGGGGTTTCTGTATACTGGAAGGTGCTGAGGAATAACATGACGTCAGATGGACTTGAGCAGCAAGCTCCTGAAAGTCTGAAGTAAAATTATTTGATAGATGAAATACTCCAATCTCCATGTGAGGTTGAATCCAGTTTGAAATGGATGAGTTATTATGATTCTCTGATCCTGACCATCAATCCGCAGAATTTCATAGGTAGATGAAGTATCAATAGGACCCAAAGTTTAACAAAGCCTGATCAGGGAAGTCATAATGGATTCATTGTTTCAGGAATCCATTGTTTCTCTCTCCACAGATGCTGCATGGCCCCCTGAGTGTTTCTGGCATTTTCTGTTTTTGTTTCAAATCTCTAACATCTGTGGCTTTTTTCCTTCAGTCACAATGGATTTCCTTCTGAGATGAAGCAAATCAGTCTTGTCTAAGCCTTAACTTGCTTGGGCTTCCCTCTAGGCCCCAGAAGAAAAGTCAAAGTCCCCCCTTCCCAAACTCTCCAGAAGACCCCTCCTTTCTTTCCTGACAGGAAATTTGCCATCCCTCTTTATATGTGCTCCAGGCAGAAATTGGCTGACCAGAAGTTAGAGGAGTTAAGTTCCCTATAGCTTTCTGCTTCCTCTGCTGGATTGACAATTAACTTGCCAGAGTAGCTTCTGACTGGAAATCTGTTCTGAGTTAAAATCCACCCCTTTGAGTTAGAAATATGAATACAGCAGTTACACCCAACAAGTACCAAACTCTCTGCACTGTTGTAACTAAATATGTACCAATCCCACAATACAAACTCTTTTGCAGAGTCTAGCCAAGAAGAGGCCATCCACTCAGTGCTGCTGACCGGAGGTATTGTGTATCCTCAGTCTTGCCTCTTATACCACATGCATGGCTCAGTCATCACTGTGCATTATGATATTCATGGGGGCTTCCTTAGATGTTTAACTGTCCACCAGATGTGATCGGACCCTTTATGTGTGGGATTGCTTACCATTGCAGTATAAATTTGGGACCAAGTAATGCTGAATGACTTGGAGGTCATTAGGTTGAAAAGCAAAAATGTGTCACATCAGAATAATGTTCCACCATGCAATGTGAAGGACAGTTACTAATTGTGTGGAAGCAGTGCTGTGGAAGCTGCTTGATGGGACAGCAGGGGCATTTTACCTTTTGGTTAACCCTGTTGAACCTGACCAGGGTGATCTGAATGGGGTAGAGGCACTTAACTTGTGCTGAAGCTAACCTGTAAGTCCTTGAAGGGATAGTGTAAGGTCCTATGCTGATGCAAGTATGTTAAATGGTTCTTTCCTGTGTAATAACTCTGTGGCCTTCGTGTATAATATTGTAATGGCAAAAAGGCTATTTGGCTCACTGAATCTCTAATGGAAAGGGTTCTGGCATATTTGTTGAGTTGTGTCGGGAAAGTTTCTGATGAAAGATGATCAATCTGAAACATAAAACTTGTTTTTCTCTCCATAGATGCTGCCTGACCAGCTGAGGACTTCCAGTTTTTTCTGTTTATTGATTTAGTGGAGGGAGTTTTACTTTTCATCATTGTGGTTTGAGGATCACTTGACTGAGAACCCTTGCGAAACAAGCTAAAGTCATCCTGTTAACCTACAATATACCCAACCAACAAATATTCCATTGGGGCGCTGAATGAGGAAGCATTCCACTAGGCAGCTTTTATGACCTTGCTTTATCACAGTTATCCAAGAATGAATAGCTTGGGAAAGGTCACAACGGATGGGGATTTCTGCTCTGAACTTAATCTGCAATCACTTGACATTCTCTACTTATCCAAAATCCTGTGTTTAAGACCATAGGGATAACAGGCCATTCAACCCCTCGAGTCTACTCCATAGTTCTACAGGATCCAAGGTGATCCAATACTCCTCAGTCCATATTTCTGACCTTTCTCCATAACTTTTAATTCCCTTGCTGACTAAAACTTCATCTATCTCAGCTTAAATATGTACAGGAGCTCCATCCTCACTGCTCTCTACAGCAAGAGTTCCAAAGGCTCACAACCCTCACGGAAGAAATTCTTCCTCATCTTAGTCTTAAATGCTCATCCCCTTTATTCTGAGACTCCGCCCTCTGGTCCTGGACTCTCCCAGAGAGGAAACATCCTCTCAACATTTTCCTTTAAAGAGAAACAAAATCAGCCAAGCAACAAGTCAACCCAGTGTCTAAATGTTTGTGTTCTTCAGCTTAAAACTGCTGTTTCTAAAACAAAAAGCAAGATGATTGCAATCATTATTTTCAATGACCCACAGGATTCTGCATAGTGGGGCCTAGGAATGCATGACCAGAGGTGGCAGCTACATAATCTTCTGTCCACATTCAAGGAACTGACCTCAGGCTCCTATTGCAGGTCGCTTGTTGCTGATTGCTCCCGGGCAGCTTGATCTACACTCAGGCTTGGTGGTATCAAATTGCAGCTAAGTGTTGAGCTGTAAATGGTATCTAGAATCTACTCAATTTCTTGCATATCTCCCATTCCACTGATAGTAGCTGCCCTCCAATATATTGGACATATTATCAGGTATAAGACCAATATTTGACTGTAGAAAGCATCACAACCCAGTTTATCCACATCATTGCCTGAAATCCATGCATCTGCTCCTTCCAGTAGGGATCACTGGAAAGTGACCAATGCTATCTTTTCCTCATTAAAGTGTACTGAGAGCTTTGAACTAGTTGTCCCTGTGAATCGTGTTCGCAGCTTTCCCTTATATCTGCAAATTTGGTTTGTGATCTTGTGACAGTGCACTGGGATCAGACCAGTTGCATTTGTTAAGAGTATGGTTAAAATGTATAGCTAGTGATGTGTGACAGATGGAGGGAGGGAGTGAACCTGTTCAGGACTGAGTTCTCCACTCGCGCTAATATAGATGGCTATAACATTAATAAGGAATTAGGAGCTGTCATCACAACTCTGAAGTGGGTTCTGCCATCTGCTGGCCACCAGTATAATTCCCTGTGCCAGTTCTGCAGGCAGTAAGAAGCAACTAATCATTTCATGAACAGTTTGACAGATACCAATGCAGCACTAATAATGAACATGAAAACAATCGAGGCCACTCAGTCCAATTCAGACTTTTGGAATGATGATGGATTTGACATAGTCCTCATAGTGCAGAAACAATCCATTAGGTCCCAAGCTGCATTTGAAAGGTAAATGAGCAACATCTCTTTCCACTGGGCCATGAATGGGTAACTTATACTGAGGATATCAATTTAAGATCATTGCCATAAATAAATATAAGGAAGACATTACAAGGAATTTTTTTTTTACATAGGACAGCTAGGACTTCGAAATCCTCACCAGAAACTAAGGTTAAAGCAGATTTTAAGACATAAGGGGATAAATATTTTTTATGAAGTAAAATGTGAAAGGGAACAGAAAAAGAACAGGGAAATGGGATCTAAATGAATGTCTTTGAGAGCTAACATGGTTACAATGGGTCAATAGCCTCCTGCAATATTGCAAAGAATGTCAATGATAAATCAGCAATAGAGATCAAGTGACTGGAGGCTGGTGTGCAAACTGGGTGCAAACAGGAAGAGCAACTTACAGAGTATGTAATTAGTAGATGGGGAAGGAGAAAATAATGCAGGACCACTCAGTAGCAATGTATTTTTAAGATTTTTTAAATTCATTTTTGGGTTCAGAGCATCAGTAGCAATACCAGCATTTACTGCCCATCCCTGATTGCCCTTGAGAAGGTGATGAGCCACTCCTGTCCTTCTGGTGACAGTACTCGCATGGCGCTGTGGGGCAGGGAAGTCCAGGATATAAACCCAGCGACCATGAAGGAGTGGTTACACTTTTCCAAGCCAGGACCGTGTGTGATTTGGAGGGAAACCTGCAGGTGGCCTGCTGCCCTTGTCCTCCTTAGTATTAAAGACTGCAGGTTTGGCAGGAGCTGAGGTGAGTAACTACAGTAACCGATACACACTATGGCCAGTGTGTGCTGGTGATGGACAGAATGATTATCTACTATTGGTGGACGGCATTGAGCTTCCTGAAAGTTGTCATAGAAACAAAGAAAATAGGTGTTGGAGTAGGCCATTCAGCCCTTCAAGCCTGCTTCACCTTCAATGTGGCTGATCTCCTTTCTTAGTGCCATATTCCCACACTCTCTCCATACTCCTCGAGTCCTTCTGTGTCTTGAACTTTATCTATCTCTTCTTAAATATATTCAGTGACTTGGTCTCTACAGCCCTCTGTGGTAGTTGCCTCCACAGGCTTATGACCCTCTGTGGATGAAATAGCTCTTCATCTCATTCTTAAATATCTTGCTCTGTAACTTATATGACTCTTGTAGACCTCACAGCCAAGGGAAACATCTACCCCACGTCCAATCTGCCTATCTTGTCAGAATCTTAGATGCCCTCTCAGACTTCTAAATTCTGTTGAGTACAAATGTAGTGAACCTAATGTCTCCCAGGAATAGATAGGGGCATAGATAGGGTGGACAAGCAATATCTTTTTCCCATTATTGAGCAATCCAATACCAGAGGCCAGACATTTAAGGTGAGAGGGGGTAGGTTCAGAACAGACGTGAGGGGTACATTTTTTACTCAGAGTGGTGGATATCTGGAATGCGTTGCCTGATAGGGTGGTGGAGGCAAATTCTTTGGGGCTATTAAGAGGGGCTTGGATGGGCACATGAATGAGAGGAAAATAGAGGGATATGGGCATTCTGTAAGTAGGAGGGATTAACTATGTCAGCATAACATTGTGGGCCGAAAGGCCAGTTCTGTGCTGTACTGTTCTATGTTCTATGAATCTGTCTGGTGAACCT
Organism: Pristis pectinata; assembly: GCF_009764475.1. Classification (NCBI taxonomy): domain Eukaryota; kingdom Metazoa; phylum Chordata; class Chondrichthyes; order Rhinopristiformes; family Pristidae; genus Pristis; species Pristis pectinata. The sequence goes on along the minus strand of NC_067421.1, from coordinate 29,041,644 downwards.
TTGTTGTACTTCCTCTATCACAAGTATATCCTTTCGTAGGGGAAGAAAGGCCTCCTGACCTTTTCGACCTCTCCAAGCAGCTGTCTAAGAATATTAACAAGGTGGATCAAACCAGAAGCTTTGTCATGGAAACTCAGACTGCAGGAATTTTAAACATTTTTACCTCAAGCAGTTGGTGATACACCTTAGCACCTGAGTTTTAAATATAGTCACTGTGCATGATGTGCTGTTTATTAACATTATGGGAGAAATAGCTGGATGGCTGGAGAGAAAATGGATATATAAATGCATAAGAACGTTAAGATAGATAAACAGACAGACAGGGAAATTAATAGATGGGCAGACAGACAGGAGGACTCAGGGTTAGATTATTGGGAATGACCTGCCCTGTGTCAATTCCAGTGAAGGACCAGACTTTTCCTATAATCCACAAGGACCACAAAGATGAAACCGAAGGGAACTTGGCCATAACCTCCAGGAGAGCAGTAATGCTGGAGCTCAGCTGAACAATACTGACACTAACCGATGAAGGCCCAGACATTTGTCCTCAGGATGCTCAGGTCTCTGCGTCTTGCTCATCGTCCAGAGACTTAAATTGTTCATGATGTTGACTCTCAAACTGTTTCATGGAACACACAATACACCTTTGCTGTCATGACACATTTTGTGTCTGGCTCAGATGTCCCGACTTGGCACAATTCAGTCACAGTCTCCCTCGAAGGTACAGGCACTGGAAATGGTGTCTGAACTGATAAACATTTAAGCCTGAGGCAGTGGGCAAACTTCCACAGGCGCTTGATGCCAGGAGCCATCAGCGTCCCATGCAGTCTGCACACTCCTCGTGCTTTCCACACCGATGCACCAAATATAAACCTAGACTTCGTCATGCCCATTGTTACATAGGTCACAAGCACAATGTCACCAGAGCAAAATATGAACACAGGAATTAGGAACAGGAATAGTTCACGAGGCTTGAAAGTCCACTCTGCCAGTTAATAACATCACGGCTGCTCTGACTTTCCTGCTTGTTTTCCTTTTATTCCACACACTGCCTCCCCAAAACCCTCTCTTCACAACCATTGACCAAAAATCAGCTCATCTTGGTCTTTAAACGTTCGATGATTTAGCCTCGACAGGTCTCTGTGGTGGAGAATTCCGAAGATTCACAATCCCCTGAAAAAAGAAATACACCACATTTCCACCTTTAATGGTCACCCAATATGCCTTCTTGTTCTAGATTTCAAGACACATCTACCGAGCATAACCTACCTCATCAAGCCACCTCAAAACTTTATAATAAATTAGTACATTTAGCTCTTGATAGCTTTCACAAGTATCCCTATGGGGAGTGGGGGGAAACGTTAAGGCAATGAAAACACTACATCTCCTGTGGGTATTAAACAAAATAACACCTGGTTATACATCATTCAGTTTTGTGCAGTGCACATTGAGGGATTGGAAGTGAGGGTGGGGGTGCAAGTTTCACAGAACGAAACCAGATCTAAAAGGGTTCAATTTAAAGGTCAAGTTGCAAAGCCTATTTTTATATTTGCTTGGTTGTAGAAGACTAAAAGGGGTATCTAATTCAGAAGTTTAAATTAATTAAAGGATTTGTTAGGTAGACTAACATAAACTATTTCTTTGGGTAGGGAATTCTAAGGAAAGGAATTCTTCCCAGATAGCTTTGGAGCCTGGATCAATTGAAATGGAGTTTGGCAGATTTTATGTTGGGCAAGGACTAAAGAATCAAGGTGGACAAGATGAGGTGAAGTATAAATCAGCCATGACTGGCTTGAATGGGAGAGCAGGTTTGAGGGGCTGAATGGCTACTTCTGTTACACTGCTGTTAATTGGTGGTTTAATTCTGTTGATTATGAAGCCCACAGTGGTTGTGGAGAAATACTGCTCACGCAATGTGTTCACGACACTGGCACTGCTTCAACCCCACGTTGAAACAAGGGCAGGGAGCAGAGATCAGCAGAGGGCAGTGCCGATGGAAGGAATTGGGCCACAAAGAGGTTTAACAAGCAGCAGGAGCTGCTCTTTTTAACTGGATTTCCCTTGCTCGCTCCTGGATTTAGCACCAAGAGAAGTGGCCACAAGGCTGACATTTCAGCACTTAACCCCTGATCCAACAAGAGACCTTCATGCAGCCCATCTTAAATTGCCAATACAAGGAGTTCAGCCTTTTACACTCTGACACCCAGATTCCTAAATGCAAGACTTTATCTCCCACGCCATTCTAAACTTAAAAGACTGCTGTTATAACAACAATTGCTTTTCATTCCTTGAAAAGGAACACAGAATCAAGGACGAGGCAATAACAAAGACCCGCTTTATGGATTATAGCTGAACACTATCTTATTGAATAATGGGTGAACTCTTGTATTCAATACGTGAGCAGAAATTAGTCTGTTCAAGGTGAATATTATTGGACTGCACACAGCCAAAGTGTATTTGATTATAATTAGATGTTTCTGGTTGTACATAAGCAGGTATCATTAAAGTTGAACAATATTTATCAATTATAGAATAACTGGTATATTAATGAACATTATTGTACTGATTATTGGTGAATTCTGTCATTATTGATTAATTGTGAGCAATTTTACTGCCAGATTATTGATTATATGCAAACACTGGCCAATTGATTATATGCAAAATCTCATGTATTGATCTGCAGATTAACTATACCAACTTGCTTATAGATAAATTGTGTTGTATTAATTATAGCTAAATAGTGTTATATTGATTAGAGCATTGTGAGATTGATTTTGAATGAACTTTGTATGGGTAAGAAGCTGAATAATGTTGCATCGATTTATGGATGAACACATTTGCAGAGTTTGCTGATGAACTCTGGATGTGAACTATCTTGTATGAATAGTGGTTTCACATTGTATGATATTGATACTAAATTAACTCCATTGAATTGATTATAGGTTGGTATTGTGTGCCTGCTGGGTTGATTATTGGTAAATGCCATTGCATTGGTTGTAAACAAACACCATTGCTTTGATTATAGATACCAATTTTGAACTGGTTACAGATGAATTCTATTGTATTATATATTTATTTTGTAATTTATGCAGAGTGTGGCAATGAGCTTAGATGATTAGTATTTGGACTCTAGATCAGCATTCATCAATGGGTAAACTGTAACTACTGCAGTTGTAACATAAGTAATGACCTGATTGGCATAATAGATAAAGAGTGTTGCATTGAATATAGATAATCTCTCTTGCAATGATTATTGCCAAACTCTTTTGTGTCCTTTGAACATCACTGTTATGTTTATTAGAAAAGTTGATTAGAGTGCAACAATACTGCATTAGTTATTGTCCAATAGATGAACACAGTTACTGTGGTTGCGGTTGAACTCCAATGCACTGGTTAGATAGATAGATAGTAATATTGTGTGGTAAAAGAAGAGCATGCAAACAAAATTGCCCTATACTGATTTAGAGATAAACATTGTGGCATTGATTAGCAATATTCTGTTGCATTATTTATTCCACAAAAAGCAGAGAGAAAAATTGATAAACATTGTAGTATCAACGTACAGGTGAACAATGTTATAGGGATATAAATTATCTGTTTTATTCATCATGAATTAATACCATTGCACTGATTGCAGTAAACATATTGATTTTAGGTTTGGTGGTTACATATTGACTCGGTTTAGGTTTGATAATTGGAATCACTTTGGTTAGAAAGGAACATACTTTTGTGGCCATTGAAATCAAAATAGTTGTGTTGATCATAATTGAACCCTGACTTGCTTATAAAATACTATCATTATAATACTGTTCTTTATTACTGGGCATTCTTATGTAGTTTATCAGTGAATACTAATGTACTGATATGTGCACCTTGTTGCATCGGTAATGGAACGGTATTGTATTGGTTGGAGGTGAATAGTGCTCAACTGGTGATAAACATAAAGTGGGTTAATCTGTTATCGGGTGTTTCCAAACTTTTATTAATCTGTTTCATCTCCTAAGACGTTTTTCTAAGTTTCCCCTCGCCCACCCCTGCTGTTCCCATTCAACATAATGATAATACAGTTTCAAATCATGGAGTCATATACAGTGTGGAAACAGTCCCTTCAGTCCACTGAGACCATCAAGTTCCTAGTTACAGTTATCTTTTTTTATTAGTTTTCATAATTACAGTCTCCCTTTTAACTTTAAACTTTATCATGACTCCTTGAGGAGTGTTCAACCTTCACCGCTGCCCGTTTAACCTAGGTTCTAAGGAAGCAGTTTTATTGTTGATCAATTAGTGCTGCTGTGGTAATTTATAGACAGTCAGTGGATTATACAAATGATCTATTTCGCATTGATTACAAGTGAATATGTTTTGTGTTAATTTTCAACGAGAATAATAGTATTGATTATTGCTGGACTATTTTATTAATTAAAACAGGGTTCTATTCTACTGATGTTATAGATAAACTACATTTATGTTGATTAAGCATTTGCTATGATTTGGTCTGTTGTATTGACTACGCATTGTTTGCTGCTGAGCTCGGTTGCGTCAGTTGTAGATGGGATGGTTACTTCAGCTGTAGTTGGGCTCAGTTGTTTCGATTATAGTTGGGCTTGCTTGTATCGAAGCGAGCTGGGTTTGTTTCCATCGATTATAGCTGGGCTCTGTTGTATTAGATATGCATTGGTTACAGATGAGCTCTATTGTATTGCAGTAACTTTGTGAATTTTCCCTTGGTGCAGAATCAGCTGTTGGTAATTTTGTGAGTCAGTCAAGGTGGTAAAATCAATTCCTTTTGCAGCTAAGAACAGAGTGCAGTCAGATTTTCACTAAGATGTTGTCTGCATGATTCATCCATTCCAATAGATTCAAAAGGGGTGGGAGGTTGCTCCAGTTCTATTTCTGATTGAATCAATTTTTGCCTGTGTAGCTGCACCTTGAAGATGCACAGTTTTAACTTATGCCCAAATAATTCAATTGTTCTGAGGAAAAGCTTATGTGAAAGAAGTTGGAGCTGCTTACTAAGGCAGGTGTAATATCAGACCCAGGATGGCCATTCTGAGCATGGTGCTCAGTAATACTGAATACAGAAGGTACCGGGTCCTGGCTGTTTATCAGACAGGAAGAATTAAACTCAATTAACAATAAGGTCTTGCCTCTTTGAAGTTGCCTAATATTAATCAGAGAAAGCACCAGGTCCTGCTTAAAGAGATGATTACTGGATATTATTAAATATGGAAGGGTGCCACTTAACAACAGAAAGCAGGGTGCTCCCTAATAGAAAAGCTGGCAGCTTGCCTACTCCCAGCTCATAACACAGCAGACACTCAGTAATTTGTAAGCGTGGATGCAGAAAGACAAAGTTGTCCTTGAAAGTAAGGGCAGTGGGAAGGGTGATATAATTTGCCTCAGCACCACTTGAGCAAGCAGGAAAAGAAAATTAGTATTGATCACTTTCCGTTGACTTGCCCTTGATGGACAATGCCTGTCAGTGGCCAAAGACAACGGGACCTTTCATGTGTGTGTGGGTGGTGAGCAAGGATAGGATGTTGGGAGGTTGATTGTAGGGGGACGTGGCATTTGTGTCAGTGTAGACAATTCTTAAAGTAACCTATAACATAACACAGAGCGTAATATTGCAGCCCACATCACAATTATACATTAATACTGTTTGGTTATTTCTTTCAGCAATACAGTCAATCATTTTGTCAAAAAGTTGCTGTCATGGATGGGGCCAAACCCCCTCTGACCCCTCTGGTCCCAGCTCCCCTATCAGTAACAAGGCAAGGAAAGAAGGAGGCTTAATTGCAATGTTTTTTATAACCAAAGCACCTGCCAATAAAACATTTTCTATGTACGAACACTAAACATACGAAATAGATTCAGGAGTAGCCCATAAATGCCAGCTCCACCATTCTAAAGAGCATGGCTAGTCCTGTGTCTTGAGGACAATCCCTGGATCCTTCTTTCAAAAATCTATCAGTCTCAACACTGAGTACACTCAACAACTGAATATCCACAGCTCTTTGGGAATTCCAACGATATATAACCCTTTGCAAAATAAATATCTCATTTCAGATCTAAAAGGCTGATGCCATGAAGAAGGCATACTTGGGTGAAGCTATGGAGAATTGCTGACAATGAGATAGTGCCTTGAGAGAGAAAACTGGAAAAGTTTTAGTTTCTTTTTATTTTTTAAAGCAACAATTTGAGTTCCTCTGCCTTGGGAAGGTGCTTGGAACTTACTCTGCTTTCATGTGGCAATGGACAGTGCATTCTGCAGTCACAGAGCCAGGCTTAGAAGTGATGCTGGTCTCAGCCAGAACTGAAAGGAGCATCTAACTGGGACATCACCTATCATGGATGGTTGGGTTCCCAAAACTCACAAGTTGTTCAGTCACTAGTAGTGCACAGAGATGTTAAAGCAAAGAGTCATCACAGTGACAGTGGTGTTCAGTAAAAGACCTGACGCCCTCCTAATTACTCACTGAAATAGTCGCTGTCTCATTTTGGTGATAATGCGCACATTATCACCAAAAATGACAAGAATAATGAATGAGTAATTCCGGTGTAATGCAACAATTAGACCTCAAAGCGGCTGCGTAACATGGTAATTCAGCGCACTCACTCCTGTTATTAAGCGCTTGATAATTATTTAATTACCTATCTGCCAGGATAATTTACTCCGTTTATTTTACATTAGACAGAGGTCTTGGAGACTCAGGTTTGGGGTCTATGTGAGCAGCCCCTCTGCTGAGGATTGTGACCAGCTGCCTCAGGGCTCTGCTGAATTGGCATCTTGTCACAACGGGAAGCTCCTTCTGACAAGAAAACCTGGCTAATGGCAGGCTTGTTGATCTATATTGTATTTTGCTGCTATTATGTACAAACAGTTTTATTTTCTAAGTGTATTAACATGGGGAAGGACAACGCTGAGCATGTCAACTGGAAAAGGACAGTCACACAAAAAAAGGACATGCTTCTTTATCGCTCCAGCTTACTTCAAGCCCTGGGGCATACATATAGCACTGAGACAGGGAAGCAGGCACTAACTCAATGTTTCATTGACTTGAGAAATGCCTTTTACAAATTTGTGTCAATTTAGGCCAATAAATGGGCCAGAAGGTGACATCGCCAAGCACCCCCTGTTGGACAGATACAGAATCACAACAGCTGCCCCCTTCAGTGACTCTGCCATCAATCTCTATTTAAAAATAGTTTGCCATTTCTCTTCAAAAATGTGGGTCCAGATTTTCATGGTGACAATATGCACCCTTCAATGGTACATTTAAAAAAGATAACATTTACCGTTTACCCACACAATTCTTAACTGTTCCTTTGCTCCCTTGAGTTTTTAAGGTAAATTCACCCTGATTTTAAATTCAATGACAATACTTCAATTTCAGTGTTAATCTTTGTTTTTCACCATTTTCCCTTGGACTAGAAAATAATAGCACTGGTAACCAGGCACAAGGGAGGTTGTTAGAAATAATAACAAAAAGACAATTAACGCTATTTAACTGTGAAATGAACAAGGTGCCTTCTAAAATTAATTGAACCATTACCAGTATAAGCGTTGTAAGCAAAGTAAAATAATCACAGCATCAGGTTTCCACACATCCCAAGTAAATGAAAACAAATGTGGAAATCTTAGAGTTCAACCTGTTATGCTCCACGCTACACTTCAAATCAGCACGTCTTTAATCACTCCAGGTTTTATATTTGTTATTTTTGGATCAACATCTAATGCTCTCCTGGCTCAGCAGGAGTAATTTATTGAGTGTATGCTTGTGGCGGGATGTTGCACTGAACGTCAGCAGCACAGAAGCCCTGTGAATTCCAGCTTTGCAGTCTTGGTTGGCAAGATTCCTTCTCCAATAGCACATGCTTACATGGTTAGCCTCTCTTATTAATGCCACTCTATGGCACTTTGGGGATCCTTAATCTGCCTCAGCCGCCGCCCTCTGTTACCAGCTTGTATGCTGTTTCAGAGCTATGGTTGCTAAAGTTGCAGATGACACAAATATAGGTTAGAAAATACGTTGTGAAGAATACATAAGAAGTCTACTATAGGGTATAGATAGGTTAAGAGTGGGGGAAAAGGTCTGGCAAATGGAGTATGATGTGAGAAAATTGTCCATTTTAGCAGGGAAAATTTTAAAAGTAACATTTTATAAATGGCGAGCAATTGGGGAGATCTGAGATGCAGAGGGAACCGGATGCCCTGGTACAGAATTCATGAAAGGCTAGTGCGCAGGTTCAGCAAGTAAGTCGGAAAGCTAACGGAATGTTGTTGTCTGTTTTTGGGAAAGTGAACTCAAAAGTAGGGAGATTATGATTCAGTTATGTTAGAGAATTGGTGAGACCTCATATGGAGCAGGTTATGGCAGGATTCCGTTCCTGTGAACCATTTGTAACCCGAACAGTTCATTAGTCAGAAACGCGGCCGTGAACTGAGTTCCCGCACGGCAGAAGATGCCTGCAGCACTGCAGCAGCCGGCAAATCCATCCCACCTGTCTCCCAAACGCTCGTTCCTGTGTATGGGCTGTACATATGTCGGGTGTCCGTAATCTGGAGAGGACCTTACTGTATACCACCACATCAATTGCTTTATTTAAGGAAGCACGTTAATGTGTTGGAGGCAGTACAAAGAAGTTGTATTAGATCAGTACCTGGATTGGCAAGTTCTCTTACGAGAAAAGGGTTGAGCTGGCTAGCCTGGAGTTTAGGAGAGGGGACTTGACCGAAACATTAAAAATCCTGAAGGGTCTTTAAAAGCATGGATGTGGAAAGGATGTTTTCTCTTTGATGTTTCTTCTAAGAAGGATTAAAGAGTCCAAAAACACTCCATAAAAGGAACATTGATAGCATAGTTACGAAGCTGCCTGTGTAACAGACAACAGAGAGATGTGGTGAATGGTTATTTTTCAGATTGGAGAATGGTGAATAGAGGCATTTCCCAGGGATCAATGTTAGGGCCATTACTTTTATTGATCTATATTAATGACCAAATGAGAGCGCAAGTCACAATTTCCAAATCTGTAGATGACACAAAACTTGGTTGTATTCTGAACTTCGAAGAGGAGACTGATAAATTGCAAAAGGATATAACCAGGCTGGCAGAATGGGCGAATGCCATGTAGAGAAATGTGAGGTGAAGCATTTTATTAGGAAAAATGAGTAGATACAAAATGGAAAAAAAGGATACTATTCAAAAAAGGGTCCAGGAAAAGAGGGACCTGGGGCTATGTGTGGCCTGATTGGTTAATAAGGCACACACAACTCTGGGCTTCATCAACAGAGACGTGGAGAATAAAAGTAGGGAATTTATGCCAGACCTTTATAAAATACTGGTCGGACCTCAGTTTGAGGATCGTATCTTGGTCGTTATGTTATAAGAAAGGTGTGAAGGCAGTTGAGAGGATGCAGAAAAGATATACCAGAGTAGTTCCTGCAAAGAGGGTCCAAAGTTACAAGGATAGATTGGAGAGGCCAGGACTTTGGTAACGAGAAGGCCGGTGGGAGATCTGTTAATATAAAACAGGATGAAGTGTCTGGGCACAGTTGATAGTGGGAGGCCATTCCTGTTAGTGGAAGGATCAAGGACTAAAATAAAATGAAGGTGATAAAATAAAGGGGAAGAGAATTAATAGCAAAATGATTAAAAACATTTTACATAGCATGAGTGGAATCCGGAACGCACTGCCTGCAGATGTGGTGGAGGCAGGTTCCATTGTCGCCTTCGAGTGGGAAATGGGTAAATATAAGGAGGAGCAGACTTTACAAGGTTGTGGCAGAAGGGCCAGTGGGTGGAACCAGAGATTTCTCTGGTAAAGAGCTAATGGGTATGATGGGCTGAATGGTCTCCATCTGCATTGTAACTATGCCATGATTGCCAGAGAATCAAGAACTGGAGATCACTATTTTAAAAAGAGGTCACCCATTTAAGACAGAACAGAGGTAAAAACAAAATGTTCTTTTCGAGGATCTGAAGTCTTTGAATCTCTTCCTTAAGGAATGATGGAAGTAGAGTTGTTGAATATTTTTAAGGCAGTGTAGATAAGCTCTTGATAAGCAAAGGGTTAAAAGGTTACTATGGATATCTAATACCAGTTCTAATACCAGAGGACATGCTTTTAAGGTGAGAGGGGGCAAGTTCAAAGGAGATGTGTGGGATAAGTTTTTTTATACAGAGAGCAGTGGGTGCCTGGAATGCGCTGCCTGGGGTGGTGGTGGAGGCAGATACAATAGGGGCATTCAAGAGGCTCTTAGATAGCCACATGAATGTGCGGGAAATGTAAAGAAATGGATATTTAGATAGAAAAGTTTGGTTTAGTTGGGCATTTGATTATTAATTTAATTAGATTGGCACAACATTGTGGGCTGAAGGGCCTGTTCCATGCTGCACTGTTCTATGTTCATGGGAAGACTGGAATGCAGAGTTGAGGTTACAGTCAGATCAGCATTCACTTTATTAAATAGCGGAGCAGGCTTGAGGGGCTGAGAGGCAATGACCACTCTTAATTCATGTGTTTGTTTGTCCACAAGTGAAAAAGACAAATTCCTTGCCCTCAGTATCAAACACATGTCATTCCATTGAGGCAAGCAAAGAAAAAGATCTTTCCAGCCAGTCTCAATATAGGAAACTAATAACACTTCACTTTTGAATGAGGGAAATTCGAGCCACAATATCTGAGCCTTGGGTTGTATTACAATGATGTTGCATCATTAAGTGTGGGCACTTTATGTAATAAATACTTAATAATCCCTCTGTGCATATTGTTGCTGCAAAAAGATTAATTTCCTCAGGCGTAGATCCCTGAACTAACCTCTAAAGGTGAGAAGAGACTCAGAGGAATAGCAGAACAGCAAACTCAGAGTTTGCTGGAATAACATGGTAAGGAACAAAAATATTTCGCTATTTAAAAATAACTCCTCCTCTTGAATATTGTAAAACAGACTGGTTGTTTCCTGGAAGCATCTTGGGTGTTCAGTTATTAAAGGTATGATTTTTAGAGAAAGCAATTAAAAATGAAATACTGTGCACTAATTGCAGTCAGCATAAAATTGTCAGAGATTCGTTTAAACCAGACACAGAAAACAAATAAATAATTGAAAAGGCAGAAAAAGAGAATTAGTTCCTGATTATTTAATAAAAAACTTGAAATTCAGGATATTGTATCACCATTTTGACCCTTTCTTATATCTAAGAAAAGAGCCCATTTATTGTTCTTACTAATTGTCCGGATGGCTTTCTGCGTGGTCGATTGTTGAGGGCAATTGAGGAAGAGGCATTCGTGCTTTGCCAAGTGAATGAAATGAACCTAATTAGAAAAAAAAGTATTGTATTAAATAACTGAAGCAGTGCTATTAATATTTATATAGACGGGTCAGTGCCGAGCTGGCATTAAACTCTCCTTCACTGAATATTCCTTGTAAAGCTGTCTAGAAGTATCCGTTCCTAACTGGGTAGGAACAGTAAAATCACATTCACCGTTTCTCAAATCAAGTGGCTGAACAGTCAGTAATGAGGCAGACAAGTAAACCTTCCCATCCTTAGTGGGCACTGAGGGCAGGGAATGCACGGATTCCTTCATTCCATTATGCATGTTGTCTAAAGTCCTGTCCTGTATTGTGGGCGGACTTTCATTATTTCCTCAGGTTCTGTTTTGCAGAGGCTGGGTTTGAAAGCCACTGCTGCCTAATTGACGATTCCTCATTTCTAATTCAGCACCACCCACCCCCCCTTGCCTTAGTACTTTCTGATAAAATTCAAACAGTTTTTTTTTCTCCCTTCCATTTTTTTCCCTTTATTTCCAAAGGCTCTGCTCACATCTGAGCAGCCCTGTAGAGAACTGACGAGGAACAGCGATACATGAAAATCAAACGGGAAGTAGGGGAGTGATCGGCAGCACCGCAGGAAGCTAATTCTATCGAAAGTGTCTGCCCCCCCCCCATCAAGGGCAGGTGTCAAAAGATGAAGCAACATGAAGGCACATTATGCCATGTGGTTCCTTGCTGGTGGTGTAATTAGTGCAGAAAGTTGTGGCAATCTTCTGCATTTTGCAACACAGGACTTTGAAGATGTGGCCATGTACCAGTGTGCTAAAAGATAATTCATCTCCAATGTATATTACATCACACCTGGACCTTCTGTTCTTCACCTCCCTTCACCAAAGTCCAGTTCCTTCCTTGGCCCAGAAGCGGCCAAGCAGCTGACTGGTGGCATTCCAATGTAGCACAGCCATTAAGATCTGCTGGCTTGAGGAGGATTGCTGTCCAATCTCACTAGGAGTTAACATTGGGTCAAGGGGCAATGCAGTGGCAGAAGTAAATGAGTGGCAGATCCTCTTAACCATGTGGATGAAGCCAAGACGAATCTTGGGAGAAGCCTAAAGTTATGGTCTCGGGTGGAGAAACAAACCATTGCCATAAATTGTCAGAAACTCTATGCCTTTGTCAGGATGAATAAGAGGGAAAGATGTGTGAAGCTGGAAAGTGACATTCACAAAACTTTAAATCATTGTGTTGAATCTTAACAATGTCCCAGTCTGGAGACCAGACTGGAGAGATTACTGAGGTTCCTCCTGTGTTAGCTGATTGCTTCTCTCAGTCTAGACAGTGCATAGCCCACATCTGTAATTTTTCATTGCTAAGAAAGATTGTGACTTTACCACCAATTGGTCTTGAAGTAATATGATGAGGTAGTGGCCGGAGAAGTGGGACAAAACAAGGTGTTCCATTCCCAGAGGAGATGGATTGAACTATTGAAGTGGAGAATTTAATTCAATCTGTTGAGGCTCATTTCAGTTTCATTTGGTCAAAGTTATTGAATACATCCCTGCATCAGACTCTGAAAGAAATATTTGGAAAATATTTGAGGTATTTAGTGCCTGGAATTTGGGCATTACAAATTTCAGCCCTCCAAATGGCACCTCAGAGCATTTGTGAGATGAACCAGACTGGCTGCCATATTGGTGGAGGTATTTTGGATTCAATAACTTTATTTTGACAAAACGAAACTGAAATGAGCCCCAACAGATCCAATGATCACACTAGAAGTACGCAGAGCAGACATTGCGTGACCTCAATGCACACGCAATGTGAGTTTGACATCAGAGCTGGACTAATCAACTCCAAAATGACAGCAAATGCCCTTCCATAATCCTGCAAATCCAGACACTTGCTCACCAACAGCATCCCCACCAGTGTTATGCACAGATTAGCTGTTGGCTGATTTCTACAATCCTACAAATTTTGGGCGTATGTATAAGGATCCTGTGACTGGGAGAATCAGGAAAGAGAGGGCAATGTAGACTCAGGAGATTTATCAACTCAGTAATTCTGTCACCAGAACCCCATTGAGTAACAGTATGCAAGATGTTTGTGCTTCAATTGCAATCTTGGAACAGGGTAAAGGCTCCATAAAGAGTGATGGCAGGTTGACTTCAGCAATTAGCCTTCCAGGAGGAAAGGGGAGATTTCTGCAACATCCTGCATGTTGCTGTCCACTTTTTTTTAGGGGAGATAACCAAAGTTGGTTCTTTACATTGAAATAATCACAATTTCTCCCCAGAGAGAAGCATATATGGAATGCCTGCCATGATAATGCTGGGGTAACTTATCACAGTATATGGTGTTATGAGGATTGCATGCTTCCCCACAGTGTAGGGTGCCGGTCAGTTTACTGACTGAACACACATTGCTCCATTGGTGCTGCACGTCATAGCTGCCATGCATACAAAAAGGAACTTTGCTTCACCGTTATCCATCTGTGGATGAATCCCCTAGATTCAGCCTGCATTCACAATGCCTTTATTCTGTGTCAGGCCAATGTGCCAGCTACATATGAGCAGTCATGTTAAACCAGAGGTAAGGACTTGATAAAAGGGGTGACCAGCTGGCAATGAGGGCCCTTCACTAATGCACTCATGAACAGCTTGCATACAATGAGAGCCATACAGGTTAAGATTTTTAAGATAGATATCTTTATTAGTCACATGTACATCGAAACACACAGTGAAATGCATCTTTTGCATAGAGTGTTCTGGGGGCAGCCCACAAGTGTCGTCACGCCTCCGGCACCAACATAGCATGCCCACAACTTCCTAACCCATATGTCTTTGGAATGTGAGAAAACCCATGCAGACACGGGGAGAACGTACAAACTCCTTATAGACAGTGGCCGGACTTGAACCCGGGTCGTTGGTGTTGTAAAGCGTTACGCTAACCGCTACACTACCGTGTAGAGTGGACCATTGAGATGCTGAAGCAACACTTCCACTCCCTGTATCGCTCTGAAGCAGCTCTGCAGATGTCAACACTTGTGGTAGTTCAGTCCGTCATGTACAGTGCCAGCATCAGAGGGCCTAGATACTGCTCTTGGTTGTCTGGAGTCAGACTTGAATCCACAATCTTCCACTCAAGAAGTCAGAGTACTAGCGTTAATTGGAGACAAAGGTAAAATTAGAGTCTGGAATGCTAACACATAAAAACCTGCCAGGATATTTTGAGTGGATGTGACAATCTGCACAGACTGAGGTTGGTGATATTTGTTTTCATCCTGTTGAAGCTGGGAACAGCTTGGCCAAAAATTGCTGCTGTTTCCATAGGTGTTCCATGTTTACACCCACTCCATTTATTTTTTCATGTTGTCCCCTGTTTTTCAGAGAGGAGCAGGTGGCCCTGATAACGCAGGACAATGGACCACAACAGGAAACTATTAGCAGCTACAAGGGGGCTTTGACAAGCAAATTGTTGGCCGAGCCCTGAATGACAAGAAGGTTTATTGCTGCGAGACTCTTTATCTCAGGGATTCAGTGCCACCCACTGGCATCAGGCCAGACTCTTAAAACAGACTAAAAAAAGAACTGGCACATCATTGCTGGGAGTGCGGGGAGAGAGATATGTCAATGTTGGTGTGAATTATTTGTCTTTCTGCTTCAGGAGAAAGGTTTGTTATTGATGAGATGGGGCAAAACACTGGGATGTTCCAAGCATGCTTTTATTTTTCCTGCACTATCTGAGAGAGCTGGATATTTCATTGTTCTGGAAATAGATCACTCTTGTGACAGACCTGGGTAGGAACCAGGCTCAGTCACACAGTGCAAATCTTCTCTTTGTGATGGTGACGGCAGATCCGGAATGTTTCAGAGAGTTTTGGTAGTGACATCGAAGATGAACATAGTTGTGGCGAATGTGGTACATCAGCATAACTCAATAGTTTTATATGTACAAGGGTGACATTTTCAACTTAGTGTTGCCAGATCAAATTCTCTGGTAACACTAAGTTGATGTTTATTGTGGGAACATCAGTGAACCAGAAATAGGGCCCTCAATTTCATGTCTACTCTTTTCAATGCCAACACGCCTGGACTTTCCCAAACCAGACCACCACAAGTGTTGACATCTGCGGAGTACTGCAGGGCTGCCACAGAACAATCCAGAGAGTGGAAATGTTGTTTTAGCTCCTCATTGGTCTGCTCTACCACACCCTAGATAGCAGCACAGCTTTGATTGTATGCAAGCTGTGCATCAGTGAACCAGACATGGGGCCCCCAATTTCACGTCTACCCTTTTTAATGCCAACAGATCTGAACTTTCCCAGAGTGCATAGCAAGCAGCCGAGGGAGCATCACAAACTCAGAAAATTGGCCTTTGGGCATTTAATACCAGTAAATATGGTCAATATTTTATAGGTTGTGAGAAGCTTGGATCAAATATTGTCTTCAGGTAAGGCAGGGATGTGATTCAGGCAGTTCGATGTGATTCATTTCTCTATTTTGACATCACGTACCTCTTTTATTTTTGTATAATGCTTCAATTGACATTACTATTTGTAAATAAGAGCAAAATTGTAGAGATTTAGGAAGTACAGCGTTTCTGAGAAGACTGAGTGAGCATACTCTGTGCAGTTTTGAGCATCCTTTTGTTAAAAAAAACATTTGGGGATTTACTAGACTGATGTCAGCAATGGAAAACCATAGTATGAACCACTGGGGTTAATTTGACTGGACTAAAGAAGATCTGAGAGAAGAATTAATAGAGGCTTTTAAAATTGGAAGTCAGTAACAAAGAGGTAACACTGAAGTCAACAGAACAGAAAATGCTGCTTGATTGTCAGATAATTTTACATTTAATTTAAGAATGACTTTCTTCTTTCACAGTTGTTTTTTCCTAAATCTGCTGTGAGTTTACATCAGACAAATAAAACTATAGTGGGAAGAGTAGAAATGGCAATAGATAATGATATACACTTGGAAGCTAAAGGAGAGACCAAAAGTACTAGTAGAGAAAGAAAGGAGGGGATCCTCCCTCACACCACTATACATCCAGTGGTGAAGAACAGAACTATAAGTGGCCAGATGTTACTGTGACTATGTGTCTATCACTACATGCTGTCACTTGACTTGTCTTTGCACATTTTAAGTTCTTTAGTTTTTTTTGTGTGTCATATTGGCGAAAACGTAACCTGATAAAAGCACACCAAGGGAAACAAGACATCTGGAATTAGCGTAAGTAGAAAAGCAACTTTTTATCTCTGTAATCTCTTTAATCAACCAGACTGAAGGGTTGTGAAATTAACAGGGCAAGGACTGAAATGACAGCGTAAATTAAGGTGACCAAATTCAAAGTCAGGTAGGGTACACAAGGAAAAACTGGGGTAAGAAAGAAAGACTGGATCCGTGCAAAGAGAAAGAAAAAGTAAATATATTTTAAAATTGAACATGGTAGATCTTATATCTTCAACAACAATTAATACCTGAAAGAATTACCTTGGAAGGGATAACTTTCAGTGCCAGACAGGTTGATTGGAAGCATCAGATAATTGAAATATTTGCACTGGAAGCAACAAAGATTTGACATTCTGTGACTAATTTAGTTTCTACCTACCATGCAAATGCAGCAACCGCTCCCTTTTCTGTGAATGTCACTGGCCAAGCAGATAGTGTAATGCTATTTTTACTGAGCTAACCCCAGAGCAGCGCAACCTGAACAGTAACTTTTAGATACTTATGCTTAACTTAGAACCATAGAACACTACAGCACAGAAAACAGGCCATTCGACCCTTCTGGTCTGTGCTGAAATGTTATTCCGCTAGTCCCACTTACCTGCACCCAGTCCATAACCCTCCAGTCCTCTCCCGTCCATGTATCTATCCAATTTATTCTTAAAACTTAAGAGTGAGCCTGCATTTACTACATCAGATGGCAGCCCATTCCACACTCTCTGAGTGAAGAAGTTCCCCCTAATGTTCCCCCTTTTTCCCTAAAGCCACGTCCTCTCATACTTATCTCTCCTAATCTAGATGGAAAGGGCCTACTCACATTAACTCTGTCTATGCCCCCAAATAATTTTGTAAACCTCTATCAAATCTCCCCTCATTCTTCTACGCTCCAAGGAATAAAGTCCTAACCTGTTCAATCTTTCCCTGTAACTCAACTCCTGAAGACCCGGCAACATTCTAGTACATATCCTCTGCACTCTTTCAATCTTACTGATGTCCTTCCTATAGTTAGGTGACCATTTCATCATTTCTACATAAATAATCCTATGTGGCATTGGTCTCACTGTTATTAATAGCTAGGGGTGGCAAGGTGGTGCAGCAGTTGGGCTGCTGCCTTGTACCTCTAGAGGTTGAGTTCAATCCTAACCTCTGGTTCTATCTGTGTCGAGTCTGCATATTTTCCCCTTGACCCTGTGGGCGTTCCTCCCACTTACCGAAGACTTGCCTGCAGACTAATTGACTGCTGTAAATTACTCCTCAGTATTGATGGTGGCAAAAGAGTTGATGGGCAGGTGAGAGAGAACAAGACTGCAGGAAAGTAAGGGGGGGGGAAAATTGGATGTGGAATTGCTCTGTTGGAAGCAAGCATGCAACTGATGGGCCAAATAGCCACCGACTGTGTTGTAATTAGTAAGTTCTGGGATGATTAAAATTAAGTATGGTAGAAATTTTAACAGACTTTCTCATTAAAAGTAATATAATTGGACATTATATCAAGTATGAAGGAGGGAAAAATACATTCTTATAGCACTACTTGTGACCTCAGGATTTCCCAAAGCCCTTCATTGCCAATTAAGAAGTTTTGAATTGTAGCCACTGTTACAAGGAAACAGTGACACAAATCATGATAAAGTCATTATATAGGAAATAAATGCAACAACAGGACCACCCTGCAGTTCAAGAAAACTAAATTTATTACGTAGATTTGCAAGAATATTACACACAGTAAAGCAATGTATGTTGTGTGAAATATACACCAAGGGATATCCTTCCCTGTAACACATAGTGGGGCTGGGGTAGTTAGGTGGGAGATGCAACTTGGTCTTTGTATTCAGGAATATGAAACCATAAACTTTTTTTCATAAGGAACAGGTTCATACAACATATGAAGGAAATTTCTCCCTTGGGTATGATTATTAATATAATGCAAAGTGATCAAATTTTAATAGAAATACATAAATCTGTTAAAGTTTTCTAACGTACAGGCCAGACCTTACTAGAAGCAGTGAGTGTAATCTGCTCACTGCACTATGAAAAAGTTATGTATACATTTGACTGGTTACAATAAGTTAGAGTGATCCCTGTTATAAGGGGACTTTCACTATTCCTTCAGATTTTACCCAGACTGACTTTTAAACCAAAATAAATTGTGCATATGAGATACATAGCTTTCAAAGTTCTTCAAAGCATGACTATGCCCATTCTCTCATATAATGCTCCAAGCATCTCAGAGAAATGCAATGGTTTTAGTCATCCTTTTAACAAGGAGCTGAAGATCACGTTTCATTGTCAAAATAAAATGAGATAAACAGGTGCAGTTATAAAGATAGTAGGACAGCTTTATTGGTTCAGCTGTCACGAGGAAGCAAATGGGACCTTGGGACTGGTGCGGAATTTGCTCTGTATGGATGTGACCTTATCCTTTCTCATGATTGTTCCACAAGGTGAATGTTTATTGACTTGTGCCTAAACATAGGCTCAGGCTGCATGAACATATTGAAGAATGGTAGGACTCAAACATGTGGCATGAGTTAGAACCAAAGACTTTGTTTTTATGTATTGGGATAGACAGTGCTCCCCAGGGCTATTCTTGAATCGTCCTCCAAGCACAGACAGGTTGGAGAGGTAAGGAACAAATATTCTCACGTTTGCACTGAGGTGAATGGGTAAAAAACAAAGGGTAGAAACAGCTGGAAAATCCTTAAATCGTAACACTTTGTTTTCCTTTTTGAGTTTTGTAGAAGGTCAACCCATGGTCCTTGATTCATGTAATCGCACTTTATAAGGGAGAGTGGATACCGACTATTGACCTTGTGAGCAATGTGGCTGGGCCTGATCTTGCCTTGACACAATGTGAACCCAGCGCAGGATAACCTGCAAAGAATGGCCACTTGAGCACTGGCATCTATACCAATCCATTCCAGCATAGGTTGAGGCCTTCAAAGAGAGGAGGGGTGAAAATAAAAGTGGGAACAAGAAGGCACAACATCATTATGCAAAATAACCACATTGTGCAACACATCGCTTTCCACTCTTTACCCTGCCGACTTTGTAGATATTTGGAAAGTGAAATGTGCTTTAACCCAGACAGGCTTCAACCCTATCCAATCGCACCATCAAAGGATAATTTTTTAGTATCTAAGTAACAGCTAACTTTGCGCTGCCAATCGTGGCATTAAATTAAAGTACTTCTTTGGCTGTATAGTCCTTTGGGCCATTCTGAACTAGTGGAAGGCGCTATAGAAATGCAAATCCTTCTTTCAGCACTTCTTATTGTTAGTACACCCTGCTTGTGATGATGGGAATTTGTTTAAAGCTAAATGATATCAAGGCTGTGTTACTGAAATAATTGACACTCCTTAGCAATAATTCTGAAGGAGAACAGCACTCCTGTGCTTGGCTCTTCTCTCTAATTCGTTCCCGTGGGTTTTAGATCAGCGGGATTTTTTTTGTTGCTCTTTTTCTGTGAAATGGGATTCAGACAGGTGACAGGCTCCCTCTCTTTCTCTCTCTGCACGCTCCCTTCTTTGAATGCTTCTCCATTCCATCACAGCATTTTCTCTACAAATGTCAGCCGAAATCCATTTCGGCTCACACCTCAGTTAATGAGTCACAAACACTCACTCTACCAAACCCACATTATTACCATTTATAATCCTGATTGGTAATTTGCATACGAAAATTAGTCCTGCGACATGCGTGAATTTTTCTTTTCCTCGGCTAATTACGAGCTGGAATGCCACACTATTTACATAGCTAATTACTGTTCCTTCTGTTCTCTGTTTTTTTTTCTCTCTCTTCCCTTCTCCCAGCTCTCCATTCTATCTGCGACCAGCTAAACAGGGCAGGCCAAAGCCTTTCTATGTTTCCATTTGTTTACACAATCCTGGGATAAAGGAAAGATTAAAATAAGAAGGTGATTATCTCTGCTTAGGTGCAATATCTCTGCAAAACCTAAGCCACATGTGTATTGGGGCACTGATTCATGCAGCGTGTCAGGGTATATTCTAAAAGGGCTATCCTGGTTTGATCCAGCAAGAAAAACGATTTTAACAGGATGGGTTATCAAGCTATTGCTCCAGTCTGAGACAGGACAAGTCATCTCCTGGATCAATCAAGAATGTGTCATGTTAATGCTTCACCGTAGCACTGAAGGGAGAGCTGCAGCCTCACAATTCTAGCGACCCAGTTTCGATCCTGACCTTGGGCACTGCCTGTGTGGGGTTTGCATGTTCTCCCTGTGACCATGTGAGCCTCCCTGGGTGCTCCAGTTTCTTCCCACACCCCAATGATGCGCTGGTCGGTATAGAGTCATACAACATGAAAACAAGCCCTTCGGCCCAACTGGTTCATGTCAACCAAGATGCTCCATCCAAGCTAGTCCTATTTGCCTGAGTTTGGCCCATAACCTTCTAAACCTTTCCTATCCATGTACCTGTCTAACCGTCTTTTAAAAGTTGTAATCGTACCTGCCTCAACCACTTCCTCTGGCAGCTCATTCCATATACGGACCACCCTTTGTGTAAAAAAAGTTGCCCTTCAAGTTCCTATTAAATCTTTCCCCTCTAACCTTAAACCTCTAGTTCGTGATTCCCCAACCCCAGGCAAAATACTAAGTGGATACACCCTATCTCTGCCCATCATGATTTTATACACCTCTATAAGATCACCTCTCAGTCTCCTAGCCTATCCAACCTCTCTCTATGACTCAGTCAGGATCCTGACTGGTTGCATCATGGTCAGGTACTGCAATTCAAATGCACAGGAATGTAAGAAGCTGCAGAAAGTAGTGGACTCTGCCCAGTGCATCACGGGCACATCCCTCCCCACCATTGATATATCTACAAGAGGTGCTGCCTCAAGAAGGCAATATCTATCATTAAAGACTCCCACCATCCAGGCCATGCCATCTTCTCACAGCTACCATCAGGCAGGAGCTACAGAAGCCTGAAGTCCCACACCATCAGGTTCAAAGACAGCTACTTCCCTTCAACCATTCAGTTCTTGAACCGACCGACAAAACCCTAATCACTACAGTTTAGCAACACTATGACCAATTTGATCATTTTGCACTAAAATGGACTTTTTTTGTTTTAATTGTGTTCTTTCTTATAAAAATATATAATATGTTGAATTTATGTTTTTCTTGTGAATGCTGCTTATCTGATGCTATGTGCCTGTGATGCTGCTGCAAGTTTTTCATTGCACCTGTGCATATATGCACTTGTGCACATGACAATAAACTCGACTTTGACAGTTCCTTGAGTCCTGGGAGCATCCCTTTGCAAATCTTTTCTGAACTTTTTCCAGTTTAATCACATCCTTCCTATAATATGGTATGTTAATTGACAACTGAAAATTACCCCGAGTGCTGGGTCGGTAGTAGGGGAATCAGGATGGAGTTGATGGGCACGTGAGAGAGAATAGGTTGTAGGGAAATGGTTACTGATGGATGTGCTCTGAGAGACGGCTTAGACTCAATGAGCCAAATGGCCTCGCGTGCTGAAAAAAAAGAGAAAATTCTGACTGAATCAGGAATGCTGAACAACAAAAAATACACATTGAGCTGATAACAATTGCGTCAGATTGCTTAATTTAAAGGCATTTGTTATTCTGTGGCTTTGTTGGGAAAGTGCCCAGTGACGTTACTGCATTTTAATCATTTTGTGAATATAGAGCACAAATTAATTATTTACATCTGTGTTTCTGTCCTGAAATTGCAAAGCTTTTACAAAGACCACTTGCATGAACATTAAAGACAAAATGTTGGAAATTACTTAGCAGGTCAGGCAGTATCTGTGGAGGGAGAAACAAAGTTAATGTTTCAGGTTGATGATCATTCATGAATGAACCCAAGATAGGTGAAGGGAATGGGCTACAATGGAACAGGTTGGACTTCCCCTTGGAGTTCCTAATGCAAAGGTGATGAGGAATCTGCAATGAACTTACCTATTCCAACTGTACCAATACACTCTGGGCCTGTTGTCTTCTCTTAACACTCTGTAAACAAACAAAACATTCAGACTCTGCTGCCTTTGTCCTAACATGCATTTAACCATCACCCCTGTGTTTACTGACCTACAGTTGATCCGCAGTAATCAATGCCTCAGTTTTAACATTCTTGTTCTTGTTTTCAAATTCCTCTATTTCACCCCTCTCCATCATTGTAATCTGCAGTCCTGCAAGGTATCAGCGGTCAAGTCGAGTTTATTGTCATGTGCACAAGTACGGTGATCTACAGGTACAATGAAAAACTTGCTTGCAGCAGCATCACAGGAACGGAGGTACATATTCCTCCAATTACCTCCAAACTTAATGCTCTGTCAATGTTTTCAACTACTGAGGTTCCGGGGTCTGGAATTCTCCCCATTACCCCCTGGCCCATTTACCCCCTCTTTCCTCCTTTACAATGTTCCTTAGTGCCAAGCCTTCTACCCAATCTCTGGTGTGGCTTGGTGCCAAACGTTGTCTGATAACAAGTGATGCACCTTGGGACATTCTGCAACAGCAACATTAGAGGTGCTTGAGTATTTTTTGTTCCTCCATCTGTGCAAGACCACAATTTGGTCTCGAGCAATAGCTCACTGATGGCATTTATTAATCCAGATAATATTATAGGATGCTTTTTGTTTCAAATGTCTTCCATTTGAGTTGGAGTTAGTTTGGATTTGAATTCATTGTCCAGGAAGTATTTCATTAAGGAAGAACACAAAAATTCAATGCTATAAGAACAAGTGCGATCTAGGTAATCATTGTATTGCTGGCAGGATTTTCCTGGCTGACCTGTGTGATTGGTGCTAGTCCACTTTGACACTGCTTATCCTCAACCCTGTGTCACTACTCCCACCCAAAACACCCCTAAATGAATGACTATCACCTGACAACATTGGTACATATTGTGTTGGAACTTGGCTATTCAAAGTGTATTAAGTCCCCAATGTCTGTGTAAAACATATTAATTCCAGACTTAATGACAAAACTGGGGACCAAATCTGTTGGATCAGTTTGTAACAGGACTTGGCATAGTGTTTAATGAAGAGCACAGACTTGCTGGGATATTAGAGCAAGAATGGGAAGGTAAGGTATTTGCTTTGGTTTGCTTTAATGTTTCAGTAATTTCTATCTGATTTTAGTTAACATTTTTCAAAATTAATCACCTTTAATTATTTCACTTCAATTTTAGTAGTATCGAAAAATCTCTCAATGTCTGAGACATGTAAAAAATGTTGAAATCAATGACAGCATTGACAAAGGATTAAGCTCCACCCCTAATTTTGCCAGTTTGTCAGGAGCAATTTGTGGGCTGAGCTTCCATGCTATGCTACCTGCAGCCTGTTGCAATGGAGACCATGCTCTTGGGCTCCACAGTGTGGAGGGTCAGTGTGTCTGGTCCAGGTAAGTGTGGGTGTGCAGAGACTACAGATGGCTATTTTGGGTATGGCAATGGAGGCAGCACAATCCAGCCCTGTACATTCTGAAACTGTTTCACAGTTCAAAATGTTTGATATTGACCTAATGTTCTGTTCCTCTCATTTCAGTCTTTTTATTCTCCTTGCTCACATCTGATTCTAGACTGGGGTAGGCTTAGAAGAATCCCTGAGAGAGTTCTGCCTCCTTGCTGGACTTACTTTAGCTGTGCAGCAGAGAGTGTTACATGTAGAAGGTAGGAAAGCAGTGCAGATACACTGCAGTCCCAGGCATCACTATGGTCTTGGTATTAAAATGTGAAAAGGTGAACTGTGATGTGCATTTCATTTTCCCCCATAATACATGCTCTTCAAAATACAGCATGCCCTGCAGTCGTGCTTTCCTGATTCGAAGGTCAGTCACTAGAAGCTCACTGGAGGTGTAGAATTCCACATTCTTATGCAAATGATTCCAGTCATAGATGAAGGTCCAACTATTTTGCTACCTTCTGATTAAAGGCAATGAAAATATTTCTGAATTTCAGGGATCCTAAGTCACGAGGAAAGAATCACAGATCTACACTTATTTTAATTGGAGAAAAGAAAAAGAAAGCTAACATTTATATGGCACTTTCCTGACCTCAGAATGTCTTAAACTTGTGCTTCACAGCCAGTGATATAATTCTGACACAGAGTCACGATTGTGCGAAACATGCCAACCATTTTTTGTGCACAGCAAGCTCCCAAA
Organism: Pristis pectinata; assembly: GCF_009764475.1. Lineage (NCBI taxonomy): Eukaryota > Metazoa > Chordata > Chondrichthyes > Rhinopristiformes > Pristidae > Pristis > Pristis pectinata. The sequence goes on along the minus strand of NC_067421.1, from coordinate 29,016,990 downwards.
GCAACGTTGAGAGCGTCAATAAGTAATCTATTTTAGTGATGCTTATTGAGGAATAAGTGTTGGCCAGACCCTGGGCAAAACCTGAACTTAACAGTTTAACTAAACTTGATCCTTCTGACAATGCAGTACCCCCTCAGTCCTGCACTAAAGTGTCAGGTGAAATGATGTGTTTAAGTCCCTGGATTGGGGCTTGAACCCCCAATTTTCACGAGTTTGACTGAGACTGTTAGTAGGTGACAGATCTGACAACCAAAAGTGAAATTATGTGATCATGATCCATCTTTTTAAAAGAGTAAAAGATTTTTTCCTTGCACATGTAGGAGGTAATCAGTAACACATTGCCTCAAACTGAGGTGGAAGCAAGTCAACAGTATTGTTCAAAAGAGCATTAGTTTCTCCTTACAGAGAAAGATTTGCAGGGCTAAGGGGAAAGAAAGGGGAATGAACAAGTTGGATGGTTGTTAGCTCTAAAAGATCTTCTATGGGCTGCATGCCCTATGTCAGTGTTGAATTATTCAAGTTTATATATATAATAGGGATGGTTTATATGTAACCTGGACAGTTAGCACAAAATTACAGGATATGAGCATAAAATTAACAAGCGTGGAATGAAATTTGAAATTAGACAGGATTTATTTCCCAGATAGAAAAAGTTATAAATGTTGATTTAAAGATTTTTTTTAGAAGAAATTATGCCACTAATTTCATGCCCATTCTGATCACTGTATAAGGTTGAATCCAATTGTTTGCAAGCTTGGTCTGCACTCCATATTTTTTGTGGCACAAAGATCACATATTTCAACATCCAGATCCTCACTTGCCCGATTCCCTGCTGCCTTAAACCCTCAGACCATTCAACAATTCCTGTATCCTCCTGGCCAGTCCCTGAGCCTTCATTCTCCATTAACTAGCTCAGCTATAACAGTGGCATGCAAGAGTTTGGGCACCCCTGGTCAAAATTTTTGTTACTGTGAATAGCTAAGTGAGTAAAAGATGATCTGATTTCCAAAAGGCATAAAGTTAAAGATGACACATTTCTTTAATATTTTTAGTAAGATTACTTTTTTATTTCCATCTTTTACAGTTTCAAAATAACAAAAAAGGAAAAGGGGAAATTCTGCACGCTTTTGTCTCCAAACTTTCCTGCGTCCTCACCACAAAATTCAGTGTCAGAAGTTTGCAAAGGAACATCTAAACAAGCCTGGTGCATTTTGGAAACAAGTCCTGTGGACTGATGAAGTTAAAATAGAACTTGTTGGCCGAAATGAGCAAAGGTATGTTTGGAGAAAAAAGGGTGCAGAATTTCATGAAAAGAACACCTCTCCAACTGTTAAGCACGGGGGTGGATTGGTCATGCTTTGGGCTTGTGTTGCAGCCAGTGGCACGGGGAACATTTCACTGGTAGAGGGAAGAATGAATTCAATTAAATACCAGCAAATTCTGGAAGCAAACATCACACCGTCTGTACAAAAGCCGAAGCTAAAAAGAGGATCGCTTCTACAACAGGATAACGATCCTAAACACTCCTCAAAATCCACAAAGGACTACCTCAAGAGGCACAAGCTGAAGGTTTTGCCACGGCCCTCACAGTTCCCTGACCCAAACATCATTGAAAATCTGTGGATAGACCTCAAAAGAGCAGTGCATGCAAGACAGTCCAAGAATCTCAGAGAACGAGAAGACTTTTGCAAGGAAGAATGGGCAAAAATCCCCCAAACAAGAATTGAAAGACTCTTAGCTGGCTACAGAAAGCATTTACAAGCTGTGATACTTGCCAAAGAGGGTGTTACTAAGTACTGACCATGCAGGGTGCCCAAACTTTTGCTTCGGTCCCTTTTCCTTTTTTGTTATTTTGAAACTGTAAAAGATAGAAATAAAAAAGTAATCTTGTTTAAAATATTAAAGAAATGTGTCATCTTTAACTTTATGCCTTTTGCAAATCAGGTCATCTTTTACTCGCTTAGCTATTCACAGTAACAGAAATTTTGACCAGGGGTGCCCAAACTTTTGCATGCCACTGTATATATATATTTATTCATTTATTTATTCATCAGCTGTGGATGTCACCAACATAGCCACTGATTATTGCCCAACTAATTGCCCATGATCAATGAGGGAGCTAGGAATCAACCATATCTAGGCCAGACCAAGCAGGGATTACAAATTTTCATACCTTAGAGAACCTGCTGGATCCTTACAACAATCCACCAGTTTTGGGATCAACAAATGGCTTTTTCAAAAGTTTCATGTTTGCTTAAATTTAAATTCCAAAGGTGCCATGGCAGGATTGAAATTCATCCCCTGCATCCTACCCTACTCACTCATACCCCTGTTTTGATGACCCTCGTTGGCTCTCTACCATCCTTACTGAATCTCATTCCATGCCTGTGTCCTCTTCTCCCCAAATTCAGAACCATACTTCCAGCAGCTCTAATTACTTATGCATAATATTCAACCTTACCACACAACTGGAAGCTGTTCTGTCTATTGACCAGATCCTCCATCCCTCTAGGTCTCAGCCGTACTCATAGAACATAGGAACAGGAACAGGCCCTTCAACCCAGGATGTTGTGCCAAATTAAACACCAAACTAAACTAGTTCCTTCTGCCTACACATGTCTTATTCCTTCATTCTCTGCATATTCATGTGCCTAGCTAAAAGCCTCTTAAATGAGCTCAACGCCTTTTATACACACTTTGAAAGGGAGAATAACACTACACCTGTGCGAATCCCCACAGCATCTGGTGACCCTGTGATCTCTGTCTCGGAGGCCAATGTCAAAACATCCTTCAAGAGGGTGAACCCTCGCAAGGCATCAGGCCGTGACGGTGTACCTGGCAGGGTACTGAAAACCTGTGCCGACCAACTGGCTGGAGTGTTCAAGGACATCTTCAACCTCTCACTGCTGCAGTTGGAGGTTCCTACCTGCTTCAAAAGGGCAGCAAGCCCAAGAAGAGCAGGGTGAGCTGCCTCAACAACTATTGACCAGTAGCACTCACAGCTCCCGTAATAAAGTGCTTCGAGAGGGTGGTCATGGCTAGAATTAACTCCTGCCTGAGCAAGGACCCGGACCCACTGCAATTCACCTACCACTGCAATAGGTCTACAGCAGACACAATCTCACTGACTCTCCACTCAGCTTTGGAGCACTTAGATAACAGCAAAACACATTGGGCTGCTGTTTATCGATTACAGCTCAGCATTCAATACCATCATTCCTTCAGTATTAATCACCAAGCTTCAAAACCTGGACCTCTGTACCTTCCTCTACAACTGGATCCTCAGCTTACTTATTGGGAGTCCACAGTCAGTACGGATCGGTGATAACATCTCCTCCTCACTGACAATTAACACAGGCTCACCTCAAGGATCTGTGCTTAGCCCACTGCTCTACCGTCTCTACACTCATGACTGTGTGGCTAAGCACAGATCAAAAACCATTTATAAACTCGCAGATGTCACCACTGTTGTTGGTAAAGTCTCAGATGGTAACGAGGAGGCATTCAGGAGTGAGACAGATTAGCTGGTTGAGTGGTGTCACAACAACAACCTCATACTCAGCATCAGCAAGACCAAGGGATTGATTGTGGACTTCAGGAAGGGGAAGTTTGGAGAACACACACCAGTCCTCATTTAGGGGTCAGCGGTGGAAAGGGTGAGCAGCTTCATGTTCCTGGGGATCAACATCTCCGAGGATCTGTCCTGGCCCCAACACATTGATGCAATCACATAGAAGGCACGCCAGCAGCTCTACTTCTAGGAGTTTGAGGAGATTTGGTGTGTCACCAAAGACGCTTGCAAATTTCTATAGATGTAGAACATATAGTGAGCAGTGCAGCCTCTGAACCTTGGATGAGAAGCTTAGGGCTGCACTCTGGCCAGAACAGTGAGTCTGGGCCATTGCTGGGGACAGGCAGCACTTCGTCCATGTATTAATGAACCACCCAGATCATACAATCTCCCTCAATCACCTCCTGCTCTATCCCCCTCTCATTGTTTGGCTGCACAACTCTCCCCAGCTCAGAGACTTTTCACTGGTAACAAGCTCAACTGAGAGCTAGAGAACACTGCAAGGCAATACACATCGTGATCACCTTAAGTCTACTTTTGGGGGTGTGCCTTTAAGACTGATGTCATTAGCACATGCACAGAAGTCAGTCACATCTCCTGAATGCCAATGAGGTCAAGGTCACATGGGATTTGCCGATGGGAACTGGGCATCTGAGTGGCATGTTAATGGTGGAAGTTGTAGTCATAACTGCAGCAGAACTAAATGATGGGCAGTGAGTGAGGCAATCTGTTCTGATTCTTGTTATGTTTGTTCTTCATCAAGAGACAAACTTCACGTGGGTTTAACATCTGAGCATTTTATTAACCAACAACAGACTGGCTTGCTTTCCCTCTCTTTTTAGAGCCACTTCCTGTTCCCCCATGTGACCCCTTGCATTGCCTACTGGGAACTGTAGTTCTTTATTATAACTACGTAATAACACATCTTCCCCCTTTAAAGAAGGACAAACACAGTGCTTTGTCCTTATAAACCTGCCAAGAACCCTTGTCCACTCAGCAGCTTTCAATCAGTCTCTGAGATGGTTTAATGGTCCTCTTTGGTCTGGTACTTGTTTTTGCAGGTGTGTTGCTTTCATTTGCTGCATTACTATCGGTGTTTTCCTAGGAACTCCTGTCCACAAGTTCATTTTCTCCACATGCTGGCCCCTTTGGTGTACTGACAGGGGACGGGTCACAGCCATGGGTTGGAGCTTGTGGTCGTAGATCCACGCAGTCCCTCCTCAGAGGTGTCCCTCACTCTGTCTGGATCTGTATGAATGTGGATTTACTTCTTCTTGCACAACTCCTTGCATGGACCAGAATCATGATCTCGGATTTGTACTTGATCCCCAGGCTTCAGGACTGGTTGGCTTTTCACTGTCTTGTTGTGATTCTGTTTCTGTTTTTCTTTCCCTTCCTCTTTAGCCTGTTTGACCTTGTGTGCTCCTTCAGGTGTCAACAGGTTTTCATGTATTGGAAGGTTAGTGCGTATGCGTCGACCCATCAGCATTTGGGCTGGTGAAAGGCCATTCTGCAGTGGCGCACTTCTGTAAATCATTAGACTTCTGTGGAAATCCTCTCATCCATCTTGCGCTTTCTTCATGAGGCCCTTCACCACCTTAACTGATATCTCTGCCAGGCCATTAGATTTTGGGTGATGCGGGCTTGAAGTTATATGTCGAAACCCCCAAACATTGGCAAAGGATTCAAATTCATAGTTTGAAGATTGTGGACCATTGTCTGATACTACTTTCACATGGAACTCCATGCCTCGCAAACACAGCTTTCAGGAACGTGATAACTGCTTTGCTGGACGTTGATTGCAGTGTCGCAACCTCTGGGTAAATGGAAAAGTAGTCTGTTACAACAATATGGCTCTTCCCATTACGGTCAAACAAATCCACTCCAACTATGAAATACGGTCTGTCTGGTACAGGGTGTGGTGTAAGTGGTTCTGCTTGCTGCTTTGGTCTGTAGGTAAGGCATATTTCACATGAAGCAGTGGTCTGGCTGATGTCTTGGTTCATTCTTGGCCAGTACATCACTTCACATGCTCTCCGTGTATCTTCTGGAGTATCTCCTTGTGTAGTGACACTGGAATCACAAACCTGTTCCCTTTGAAGACCATATCTTTCACTACTGACAGTTCAGCTCTGCATGCCCAATAATCCCGAATACACATCCTTTGCTGCTGGCTATCCTTTCCGTATTGTATCATTGAGTACTTTCATTGTTTCATCTGCCTCTGCTGCTTTCCTAACCTGCTCTGTTCTATCCAGAGATATTGGAAGAGAGGTAACAATCATGTCAACATAGGCCTGTATATCTGCATTAACCTGTTGATCACTCTTTTATGTCTTGTCGACTGCTTGAGACAACACATCAGCAGCAAACATATATCTTCCCGGTGTATAGATCATCTTCACATCATATTTCTGCAACCTTATCAACATGCACTGTAACCTCATGGGACAGTCATTCAGGGGTTTGGACATAATTGAGACCAATGGTTTATGGTCTGTCTCCACTTCAATAGCTTGCCCATAGATGTACTGATGGAACCTTTCACATGTATATGTAGTGGCGAGAAGCTCTTCCTCTATCTGTGCATAGTTGGCTTCCACACTTGTTAAAGCCCTTGATGCACAGGCCACAGGTTGCTATGTGCCATCATGCTGCTGCAGTAGTACTGATCCAAGGCCGTGCTAGGACGCATCAGCTGATATCCTGATACATCTTTCCGGATCATAAAACTTCAGCATGGGCTCTTCAGTTAGGACCCTTTTCAATGTCTGGAAACACTCTTCTTGTTCATGAGACCAAATCCATTCATTTTGTTGCTCAAGGAGTGACCTAAGTGGTGCTGACACTGTTGACAGTCGAGGAATGAACTTAGCCAGGAAAGTCACCATCCCTAAGAAACGTCTCACCTCCTCTTTGTTTTGGGGCCTCTCTACGTTTTCAATGGCTGACATCTTTTTGGGTCAGGCTTCACTCCCTCTTCAGATATGACATCTCCTACGAAGATCAGTGTCTTAACACCAAACTCACATTTTTATTTACTTAATTTCAAATTGACATTCCTTGTTACATCAAGCACTTGTCTCACTTGAGTATCATGTTCCTCCTTGGTGGACCCCCAGACGATGATGTCATCCATCATGGTCCTGACACCAGGCATGCCCTCAAAAATCATATAGATGGTTTTATGGTAGACCTCTGGTGTGGACAGGATCCCATATGGCAGCCGAAGATAGCGATATCTTCCCTGTGGTGTCTGAAAAGTACACAGTCTTGAACTTGCCTCATCAACCTTCATCCTCCAAAACCCATTCAATGTGTCGAGCTTGCTAAACCACTTGGCACCTGAAAACCGGGACATCATCTCCTCCTGTGTTGGCAATTAAAAATGCTCTCTCTTGATGGCTTTATTGAGATCTCTTGGGCCTAAACATATCCGCAATCCTCCATCTTTTTTTGCACAATGACCAGTGAACTCACTCAATCCGTTGGTTCTTCAATTTTCTGTATGACATTCATCCATTCCATGCATGCTAGTTCTTGTTTAAGTTTATCTCTAAGTTGAAACGGAACTTTCCTGCATGCATGGACAACAGGAGCCACTGCCTCATCTATGTGAATTTTGTGTACATCAGGTAAGCATCCAAGCCCCTCAAAGACATCTGCATACTCTTCCATGAGTGTTGTGTGGTCACCTTTGGTATGTGAACTTACTATGAAAACTTTTTTCACTAGGTTGAGCTTTTCACATGCACTCAGACCTAATATTGGCTGTACTCTCTTTTCTACAATCAGTAGCTGTGATTTTAAGTACTGCCCCTTGTGCTTAAAGGTCACCATACAACCCCCTTTTACTGGAATTTTCTCTCCAGTGTAGCCTGTCACTTTTAACTTCACAGAGTAAATCTTACTCTTTACTGTGAGAGTCTTATTATCATCCATGGATAACAGATTCACCTGAGCTCGGTGTCAAGCTTGAATGGAATTACTGTCTCATTCACAGTTACTGGAACAATCCATTCTGTTTTACCAGCAGCCACAGTCTGTACAGAATCCACAAAGAATTCCTCCATTTCCTCACCAACTGTGCACCTTTCTTCTGTTAGCCCCAGCTTTGCAGCACATTGCAAAGTGATTCTTCTTCCCACAGCTATTGCAGGACTTCCCATAAGCAGGACACATCTTAGGAATGTGTCTACCTCCACATCTGCTGCATTTGCTGTTTGAGCCTTCCTCTTTGCTTTGCTGTTGCTTTTGGAAATGCTTTGTGTGCTGCTTCTCTGTTTTCACAGCTCGTGTGGTTTCTGCTGACCTACACATATTCACCACCTTTTCCAAGGTCAAATCTTTTTAATGGAACAGTCTTTCTCTGAGTCCATTATCTGGAATTCCACAAACTATTCTGTCTTTAACTAGTGAGTTTCTCAAATCTCCAAATTCACGAGATTTACTCAGTGTGTGAAGCTCAGCTAAGTATTGGTTGAAGCTAACTTCTTGTTTCTGGTCACAGGGAAAAAAAATCTCTCAAATGTGATGTTTTTACTTGGGATAAAATACCCCTCAAATTTTGTCATCAAAGTGCCCAACTCAAAAGCTGTCTCATCAATTTGAAAGCTGTTATGGATGTCCAAAGCATCTTCGCCAATCACGTGCAGAAAAATAGACGCTTTCAATTTTTCGTCGTTCCTTCCCACTCCAGTAGCATCTAAATATATGTTGAATCGCTGTTTGAAGTGTTTTCAATTATTGGTTAGATTGCCAGTAAACTGCATAGGCGTGGGAGGACTTAGCTTATTCATAACAGGAACTCTCGGCTTCTCACCTGAATCTCTCTTGGCAAATCCGGTGACTGCTGAACTTCGGGAGCAACGAGCTCCCTCGCCACACCGGCCAGCTTTTTCTCCGTCTTATTACAGCTTTTCTTTCGTACTCACTGAATCTCTTTCTCAATTGCACACAGTGTTCATCTACTCGCCCTGTTCAGACCTCACTCCAACTTCTGACACCATGTTACGCTTGTTCTTCGTCAAGAGACAAACTTTGTGTGGGTTTAACATATGAACATTTTATTAACCAACACCAGAGTGGTGCTACCTCTCTTTTTTACTGCCACTTCCTGTTCCCCATGTGACCCCTTGCATTGCCTACTGGGAACTGTAGTTCTTTATTATAACTGTATAATAACACATAATAACACAATTCTGAGCTGATTTAACAGGCATCTTCTACAGGCATAACCTTGTGGAAATGGGCAACGTAGGCTGTGGATCTTGGAGATGGTGTTGGGGTTGTATATATATGCAGTCAAAAAAAAAGATATACGAATGGAATTCACTTGCACACTACTGCAACTGGTTGAGGTTTTTTGGAACAAACAAAGCCCACTTGGAGGTCAATTAACAGAGAATGTGAGAGAAAAGTGTTTCTGCCAATCTGTGCAGCCGTCTTCTAAAGACAGTTAAAAAAAAGCCTGCTAGTTGTGAAGGTGTTCAGGAATAAATAGATCTGATGTTGCAGTGCTCTATTTCACACCCATCTGTGTTAAGGGGATGCCGTCTTATCAACAACTGAAATGGCAGAGACCACAGAATCTGGATTTTGACAGCTTTTATATCAGTTGTCTGGTGGTATTTACTCTCAATACTTTGAGCAACCATTCCAAAGGATCTAACGTGTGAGAGGTGCCAGGAAAGACTGGTTTTCATTTACGTAACAGGTTGACCCAAAGCCCTTTAAAACCAGTGAAAGGCTTGTGAAAGATAGTCACTGTAAAGAGGGAAACGAGGCTGGAAGTTAGTGCACAGTAAGCTCCCACGTACAGCAATGAGATAATGAATGAAATCTTCTGGTGATGTTGGCTGAAAGATAAATATTAACCATTATACCGGGCAGAATTCCACTGTTTTCCAAAGAATAATTCAGTTGGAAGGGTAAGGTCCAGGTGACAGTGAGACAGAGCCTTGATTTAACAGCTTATCCTAAAGAAGTATCTCCAATCCTCAAAACTCCTCTGAAGTGTTACATCTCTAGAATAGGACTTGAACTCATGATTGTTCAGCTTAAAGGCATGAGTGATATCAAAGGTTCAATGACCAACAGGTTAATGAGTGCAGGCATGAATCAGACTCTTCCCAGGCAAACACAGGAGAGGCAATATCTCTCCCTTCACCTTTCCTTCCCACCAGTCCCTAAACAGTCTTTTCAGATGAAGCAGCGACTCACTTGCAGTTCTTCCAATCTGGTGTATTGCATTCAAGATTCACAATATAATCTCCTCTACATTGGAGAAACCAAATGCAAATTGGGTGACTGCTTTGGGAAGCACCTGTGTTCAGTCTGCAGGGGTGATCCTGAGATTATCATTGCTTGCCATTTTAATTCCCCCGCCCACTCCTATTTTAACCTATTCACTGTGCCCTCCTTCATCGTGACAATGTGGTCCAATGCAAGCTTCTGTCTGGGCACATCAAAGCCTTCCAGACCTGATAGGAAATTCTCCAACTTTAAACAACTCACTCTTTCTCTCTGGAGACACAAGAGACTGCAGGTGCTGGAATCTATGCCGCAAACAATCTGCTGGAGGAACTCAGCAGGTTGAGCAGCATCTTTGTGGGGGGGTGGGGAGGGTGTTGAAGGAATTATTGATGTTGAGGCATTTGTTCCTCCAGCAGGTTATTTGTCAGTCCTTCTCTGACTGTATCAGAACAAGCGATTTCTGCCTGTCATCACTTTGGCTGGACACATCCCACTGCCCTACTGTTAACACATAACACAGACAAAGAAGCATAATGTGCTTCAAACAGCCACTTTTAATCATACAGTCTCACCCTATCAGACATATTTCCTTTGTTCTATCCTTTCCTCTTCCTCCTTCTCTGCTGCTGAAAACCAACTTGTTTTCTCTCTTTCCCAGTTCTGGTGAAGAGTCCAGAACCTGAAACGTTAACTGTTTTTATTTCCACAGATGCTGTCTGACCTATTGTATGTTTCCAGCATTTCTTGTTTATATCCCAGACATATTTTCCCTTGCTGTCACTTTAAAGAAGGAAGAGATCATTACAGACTGATATATTAAAATATTTTTACTTTCAGTTCTGGTGTTTCTCCTGTAATATTTATGCACGTTTGTCCACAGGGCAGCACAATAGAATCATCTAATGCACTGGTCAGAAGCTGCAATGTGCATGTTTTGCCAAACTAATTCCGACTTCTTTCTAACCCACACGTACACACCAAGGCACAAAGCACTTTATTTGCCAGTTGTTAGCTGAGTTCAGTGGTCCAGAAACAGAAGGAGTATTGGGGAGGAGGTGCAAGGAAATCCGTCTGTGATTCATATAGTTGGATCAGTGACAAGTCTGCAAGGTGTTGTTTTCCTCCTACCTTTTTAGACAAGCCAAAAGTGGTCTTACTGAAACAGAGGCGTAGTTTAATTTAAGGGATATAATATATTTAAGTGAAGGTTTGTGTGATGTACCATCTGTTTAGAGCACAAGTTAATCACTTCACTGAAGAAAGTTCCAGGAGTTTTAGTGCTCTAAAGAGATCAAAGTCTTTTAGCCAATTATGAAAACCAACTCAGACTGCCTTTAGTTCTGTGCTGTTGTTCATTTTTGTTTTTCTAGTGAGAAAATTAGCAACAAATTTTCTCATGTTAACTTAGGAATTTTATTTGTGATTCCTCCTTACACAAGGTAACATGGAATTTATCCAGAAGCTAAAATCGTTGAATATTGCCTATTAATTTGTTCGTAAGCCAACTGTAAATAAAGACTTCAGAACAGCCAGAACTGATCGAGGGGCATGAAGTGTAAACTTTCACAGCAGTGTGATGAATGATAAGGTGTCCATGGAAGGATCCTGAGGCAATCAACTAATTAACTTCAGATGAATGTCAGTGTTGGTTTTGGACCATTACACAAGCTATACTGGATGATGACAGGTTCTAAAGAAAGGACACAAAGCACCTTTTTTTTGGTTACTCTACTGCAAAGTCTTTCCAAGATATACCCACTTGGAAGAAGTTTTCCTCTGCTCCAAGTATTGAAAGGTCATTGGCTCAAAACATTAGCTCACTTTTGTCATTTCACCTGATGCTGTGAGATCTGCCATACTGTTTATTTCAGATTTCCAACAACTGCATTATTTTGCTTTAGTCTGCCTCATCATTGGTGAAAGAAGACATGTTGTGTACCAGAGCTGGATGATCTGTCTGTGCAGGTGTTCCATCCATTTCTGTGATAACTGGCTCATCAACTTGACATTGACCATGAAGAAGAGACGCCACAGGTTTCTCACTCAGAATAGAGATCAGGAGCATTGGGAGCTAATCAGCACCTTAGGGATAACATTACCAGTAGTGTTACCATGCCAGCCTGCTTTTTATCTTTCCCAATGAATAGCAATAACAGTGCAGTAAGGCTGCTCAATGATGAAGTACCACCAGACCACCATAGATGACCTCTCCAATGAATCCACTACCCCACCTATTACATCACTGGGGTCCATGTGTTATACTGGCAGATAGTCTTATGACGGTTTTATAAAAGTCTTAGAAAATAAAACTGTGCAAGGGATGGACGGTCAACTTATTAGACAGTGCATTCATCAGAGCATTGGTATGTATAACAAGCAGTTATGGTGCCAGCAGCAACAAGACCATTGAAGGAGTATGGCACTATCAGCAATGCTGTCCTTTGGATGAAACACTGATCAAGAGCTACCTCTGCTTTTCCAGGCGGATGTAAGGTCCTAGGGCATTGTGTTGAAGAGCTGTGGAATTATCACTGGTGTCCAAGCAATATTTCTCCCCACAGCAATGTGCTGGAATGTATCATCTCCTCATTCTCACGTCCTCACTCTGTGAAAACCAAATAGCACAATTCCCAAAATTACAAAAGTGAGTGCACTTCAAAATTGCTTCATAAAGCACCTTGGGGCATTTTGACCTTGTGAATGGTGCTCCACAAACTGAGGTTCTTCCTTAGTTCTGTACCTCCAGCTCCTACGTCTGTACAAAGTCCCACAGGGGAAACATACAGGATTGACTCTGAACACGACCATCCTGTCAAGAACTGATGCACTGCTGCCCTCTAGGGATGATGACCAGTGTGTCAGACAGTTCAACCCTCCTCACACCCAGCTCAGCACCTCCACCTGATGTGGTCGAGCATGGTTCTCTTGCTGAACTCCCATCACTTGCCCACGCACTTCAGTTTTGCCTCCATGGTCATTTACTTTGCATTTGGATTTTGTATCACCTCTTTTGGCTCTGGCAGCCTCTGGAAATACTGACACAGATTTTAAACTTAATAGCCCAGAAATTGGATTTCAGGGCTGATTTATCAAAACCATGTGATCCAATTTCAATCTTACCCAGAGTAGAATGCACTCCAGCTGTGCATCTTCCAATGTCACCATTCATGCAACACACATTTCTACTCAAAGCTCACCCCAAGACGTTGTGGAACAATTTCACTCAAACCAAAATCACGTCACACCTGTTTGTTGCTTTTGTCACAGACTGGCCAGTTTCAGAATTGATAATGGGCTGCTCAAACACCTACCAAAGTTCACAGAGTGTGTTCAAACTGACTCAAGTGCTTTTTGCTTCACCTAGCTGCTGAGATAATCATTCTATGGGTGTTTCAGTAGTGACATGGCTAGTGGTGTCATCTTGGCCATGGCTGGACACTCAGTGTAGTTCGAGGACCTTGGGACAGGAAGCAAAGAAATCCATGTCAGGAAGAGTCTACTCCCAGAGAGTCTTCAGAAACACCACATCTTTAAACTTCCACCTTCAATGTACAGATTCAAGTTCCACATTATGCTGAAGTTTATTAAGTTCCTCCAAGGTCATAGAGTTATATAGCAGGGAAACAGGCCCTTTGGCCCAACTCAAGCTGACCAAGATGTCTATCTGAGCAAGTCCCATTTAGTCCATATCCCTTTAAATCTTTTTTTATCCATACAAAAAAAGCTACAATTGTATCTGTTCTACTAAACTCCCCTGGACTCTTCTTCCATCCCTTTTTGCTGTGCTCTCTTAACCAGAGTCGGTCTTCTCAGGTGTGTTTAATGATTTCCTGACTTCAATCAGTTTAAATCCCCTTCAGTTACCCACCTGCTGTCTTACTGTGGAATTTGTGTAACCACTCACTGAATTTGCACTATAATCCCCAGTCTGCTTCTGTCTTTCCAATGCTACATCCATGCCCATTCCAATCCCATTTTCTGGCAGACTGCCAATCTCAAAAACAATTGTTCATGTTCACTTGTTGATGCCAACTTAATGACTATACAGTTTTGATTTGGCTCATTTTTCTTTGCAACATTTAAAAATAATTAACAGGCAGCTGATTGTGTGAATGGTTATGGCACAGACAAACTAGTCACAGTTAACAGAAACAACTGCACATGTATGGTTTAGTAGCCACATCATTTTTTAAATCTTTCTTGGTATTTATCCAAACTTTCTACCGTGCTTACAATTATGAATTTACAACTATTCACAAATAAAAGATCAAGAATGGTTTCTTGGATACCTGGACTTTTCGATTGGACAATGTAGTCACAGACTCAGGTTTTCCAAAGCTGCCATTACTGAAGTGTGGGAAGATGTTCAGCCATGCTGTCATGCCTGGACTCTTCCTTCCATGGAGATCATGAACCTATTAACTGTCAGCTTCTTCCCCAATGGATCATTCAAAATGACCACAGCAGATTTCTGCCATATCTCCCAATTTGCTGCTTACCACTGCAACAGAGAAGCTGTTATGTTCATAAAGAAATGATTTCATCTACCTTACTTTCAGTTAGGACAAAATGCCTTCTTGGGCCGTATTACTGCCTTCATGTGCCCAGACTGGCTCCCATATTGAGCCTACATCTTTTCATCAACAGGCAAGGTTTCCACTCCCTCAATGTGCAGCTAATTGTCAATCACGGGAATTTCCTCATGATGAATGCTTCATTTCCAGGAGGTACACCTGATTCTTTCCTCTTCAAGGAGTCCACACTGCAGGACATTTTCAGTGATTAGCACCACCTGGACGGATGGACCCTGGGGGCATCCTTGGTTCCTTACACTGGTGCACTCTCCATAGCACTTGCGTGCAAATGCAACAAGAGTCATGTCAGAATTGCAGTGGAATCTGCTGCTGGTCTTCTGAAGGTGAGGTTTTGTTGCCGGACTTTGGCTGAGGCATTAAACCTTTCAACACTGATGGTGCCAAGTCAACAATGTAGTCATGGCAGCAAATTATAACATATTGATCAGATTTGCAGTCAAGAGACAGGAAGATGCATAGTTGTGGTAACATTTCATGTCAGTAATGTCCAAAATCATTCAACAATGAGAAATCACTTAGGAGATTCCAATTGAGGTTCATTTTAACCATTTTCCCCAATCATAATTTCAAGGGACAGGATGGGGCACAACTGATAAACATCAGTGGTAGAAGCATCATATTTCGTTCTGCAAAAAACATTATCTGATCAATGCAGTGCCATGCCTTCTTGCACAACATAGAACATAGAACATTACAGCACGTTATAGGCCCTTCAGCCGACAATGTAGTGCCGACATTTTATCCTGCTCTAAGATCTATCTAACCCTTCCCTCCCACATAGCCCTCCATTTCTCTATCATTCATGTGTCTATCTAAGAGTCTCTTAAATATCCCTAATGTATCTGCCCCCACAACCTCTGTGGGCAGTGCGTTCCATGCACCCACCACTCTCTGTGTAAAAAAACTTACTTCTGACATCCCCCTTATATTTTTCTCCAATCATCTTAAAATTATGTCCCCTCGTGTTAGCCATTGTCACCCTGCGAAAAAGTCTCTGACTGTCCACTCGATCTATGCCTCTTATCATCTTGTAGACCTCTATCAAGTCACCTCTCATCCTTCATCTCTCCAAAGAGAAAAGCCCCAGCTCACTCAACCTACCCTCAAAGACAAGCTCTCCAATCCAGGCAGCATCCTGGTAAATCTCCTCTGCACCCTCTCTAAAGCTTCCACACCCTTCCTATAATGAGGCAAACAGAACTGAACACAATACTCCAAGTGTAGTCTAACCAGGGTTCTATAGAGCTGCAACATTACCTCGCTGCTCTTGAACTCAATACCCCAACTAATGAAGGCCAACACACCATAGGCCTTCTTAACAACCCTATTGACCTGCGTGGCAACCTTGAGGGATCTATGGACATGGACACCAAGATCCCTCTGTTCCTCCACACTGCCAAGAGTCCTGCCATTAACCTTATGTTCTGCCTTCAAATTTGGTCTCCCGAAGTGTATCACTCCACACTTTTATGGGTTGAACTCCATCTGCCACTTTTTTTTTGTACAAAACATTTATTCGGTAAAAACACTACAAAAACCAACCAACAGCAAATACACTACACTAGTACAGAAAGAAACAACCCGGGCAAAACCAATACCCGCGCAACACTACACCCGCTACCGCAACACACAACACCTCATACCAAAATCACATCGGTCTCGTCCACGACACACGCGATCCCCTGAGGGGCCCACCGAGCGCAGAACTCAGCCAGGGCACCCGAGGAGACCGCGTGCTCCTGTTCCAAAGACACCCGCGCGCTCACGTAAGCGCAGAAGACGGGCAGGCAGGCCAACCTGCCACAACCCTCAGCTGCCCGCCTCCACGTCCCGTGGATGGCCAGCTTGGCCAGGCCCAGCAGGAGTCCCACTAGGAGATCCGCTGTGCGCCCCTCTCCGCGCCGCACCGGGTGCCCGTAAACCAACAGCGCCGGGCTGAAGTGCAACCAGAACTTAAGCAGCAGCCCCCGCAGATACACAAAGAGGGGCTGCAACCTCTCACACTCCACGTACACGTGGTACACCGTCTCCTCCCGGCCGCAGAAGTGACAGGCGGCAGGAGTGTCGGTGGACCGGCTCAGGAAATGGTTGCACGGTACCGCCCGGTGCAGCACCCTCCACCCCAGGTCCCCAATGTACAGCAGGAGGACTCCCGCATAGAGAGACCTCCACCAGGGACCCCCCCCCCACCCCGCCGCCCGCCGACAAGACGGACCACCATGGCGTGTCCAGCCTGCAGACCAGGGCGACGAAGTGAAAGGTGTGCAGGAGCAGCCCGTACAAGTAGTGCCACGGTGCCTGGCGGAACGACACCTTCGGCGTGTCCTTCAGGCAGTTCAGGTTGTGCCCTCCATCTGCCACTTCTCAGCCCAGCTCTGCATTCTGTCAATATCCTGTTGTAATCTACAGCAACCTTCTACACTATCCACAATACCACCAACCTTTGTATCATCAGCAAACTTACTAACCCACCCTTACACATCCTGATCCAAATCATTTATTAAAATCGCAAAGAGCAGGGGTCCCAGAACAGAGCCCTGCAGAACACCACTGGTCACAGACCTCCAGGCAGAATACGCTCCATCTACCACCGCCGTCTGTCTTCTACGAGCGAGCCAATTTTGAATCCAGACAGCCAAGTTTCCCTGGACGCCATGCCTTCTGACTTTCTGAATGAGCCTTCCATTAGGAACCTTATCAAATGCCTTACTAAAATCCATGTACATCACATCCACTGCTCTTCCTTCATCAATGTGCTTTGTCACATCCTTAAAGAATTCATACACGCTCGTGAGGCACAACCTGCCCCTCACAAATTCATGCTGACTGTCCCTAATCAGCCTATGCTTCTCCAAATACCCATAAATCCTGTCTCTAAGAATTTTCTCCAGTAATTTGCCCACCACTGAAGTAAGACTCACAGGTCTGTAATTCCCAGGCTTATCACTACTCCATTTCTTAAACAAAGGAACAACATTTGCCACCCTCCAATCATCTGGCTCTACTCCTGTGGCCAGTGAGGATGCAAAGATCATCGCCAAAGGCGCAGCAATCTCTTCCCTGGCTTCCCGTAATAACCTTGGATATATCCCACCTGGCCCCAGTGACTTATCTATTCTAATGTTTTTCAAAAAGCCACTGTCCCCATATTAGTCCCCAAGACATCACTTTCACTAATACTCTCTCTCCTAATTCTGTAATTTTCAGTCTCCCAACCCACCTTGAAGAGGGACTCCTGGAGATGAGGTATCATGTGTTTTATCTTAGCATGTGACTTCACTCATATTTCTCCACCTCTTATAAAAGTTCACTCCTCAGAGGTGGATGTGACATCAGCAACGTTGCTAAGTGAGGGGGTGTCAGGGTGTATGGCAATGCCAGCAGCTGCCACACCAATGTTACTTATCTCTGTACAATCAAGAATGGTACTTGCCCTTAATGTGAATGCATTTGAATACTTCTAGTTTGTTGACAATAGTTTATTAACAAAGCCACATCAAATGATAAATTAATGGAAAATTATAATATTTTATTCTGTAAAGTCATCTGTTCTTGTACCTTTCCCATTTCATAACTTTACAGGTGGATTTACTGCACAACAGTGATCCTTGTATGGCTGCAATCAGACTGCTGAAAGGCGGGTTCCTTTTGAGACTGCACAGGAGGCTGACCTGGTGAAAATTTAGAGTGATAGCACAGTATGATGATTATAGTTTTCAGCTAGTAATTAAGAAGCCTGGACAAATAATATGGGGACTGTGGCTTCGAATCACTGCATGGTTTTTAGAGGCTTCATTTTCATAAAGTTGGGGTGAGATAATTGTCAAAGCCTAACTGATTTGCTAATATCCATTAGGAAAGGAAACCTACCATCCTCCCCATTCTGACCCAAGTGTAATTGCAGTTGTGGTTGACTCTGAACTACCCTATAAAGTGGCCACGTAAAAACTCACTACCAGTGATTCAATAAGTCTGAATAATAAATGTTAGCTCACATATATTGGTCCCTCAGTGATGGTGAAGGAAACAGAAATCTGCACTTGCCTATCTATATTATTTCTTGTTATACTTAGGTACTTAAATCAAGGCATTTTCCTCCTTATTGTGCTGAGAGCATGCTTCTTTTTAATGCTGCTGTGGGACTTGCTGTGATTTTCCAATCTGATGGAAGTTGGCCTCATCCCATGGTAAACATGGATCAGGTGTGGCTGCAAAAGGGGTGGGAGGCAGCATTACTGCCAGTCCGGCAGTAATTAAGAAGCCTGACATAATTATGTGGTCTACAGTGGCCCTGATATGGGGGTGAGGTGGTGAATGCCTGAAGCTACCCAGGCATGGCCTTTGTGTTGAGATCTTTCATGGAGTGGAGAGTCTATCTGGGGCATGGTGAGGGAAGAAACTCATTAAAAATATTTGAAGAGAATGGGATACAAAAATTTGTCAGCTCCCAGAGGAGGTTGTTTGGAACTCACACCTGTCGCTTCTGATGCCCAGCTGGCAACACTCAGAACAGCACAATTGTAGGCCATTCAGGCCATCAACTTCTGTTCCAGAGCACCAGTTCCCAGTGCAAGGTTCTACAGAAGAGCTAAGCCTTATGAGAGGTACCTCACCCTCACAGGAGTAAAGCCTCGGTGTGTACTGAACAGGGAAAATAGACCCTATAAAGGCTCTTGCCTTTTAACTAAGGGGAACTATTGTGGAATATATTTGGGGTCATTCTGGCAAGCAACAGTGGTGAGCATTTGCAGCCGTTTACTAATTAGATGAAGAGAGATAAGTTGAGGGTCTGTGGAATACGCTGATTAGCTGAAAGAGAACTGCAGTTTATTAAAGGGAGAAGCAGTTAAGTATAATAAGCCTATGAATAATTCATGTTGGTAGACTAGCTTGATTACAAACTTGTTAATTAGGCAGATAGAACATTACATATGGT
This sequence comes from Pristis pectinata, assembly GCF_009764475.1. Classification (NCBI taxonomy): domain Eukaryota; kingdom Metazoa; phylum Chordata; class Chondrichthyes; order Rhinopristiformes; family Pristidae; genus Pristis; species Pristis pectinata. The sequence continues at coordinate 28,997,633 of NC_067421.1, read as the reverse complement.
GCATTTAAGTTGTGAGTCTACCCAGTTTGCTTGGTCCATTTGGTAATAACCTCATCTGCACAGAAAGGTGGGGAAATCAGGTGATGGGATTGATGCTCCAATGCAATATTGAGGGAGTGCTGCACTGGTGATAATGGTCTTCTACGGATGAGGTACTTAGACCAAAGCTTCATTGTGGTTACTCCAGGTGAACTGGGAGGCTTTTCACACAACACAGTCATTTTCTGTTTGTGCCTGTGTTCAAAGTAGCAGTGACATTTTACTACACTGCAAAATTGCAATTAATGGCATGAGAGCTTTCGGCTGCCACATGGTGTAAAGCCACAGGATTGGTGCCTTCTGTCCTGGACTATTGATCCATACTCTGAGTTCAAATCCCACTTTGGAAGCTGAGGAGTTTATGTTCAGGTAATTTAAATAATTTTGGAATAAAAGGTGAATAATGATGATCACAAGACAATCAGATTGTTACAAAAATCCATCTGGTTCACTCATATTTTTCAGGGAGGGGAATCTGCCAGCCTTACCGGTTCTGGTGTGACAGCAGACTCATCGATGTGGTTGGCTGTTACCTGCCTGCTGAAATAATGGCCTGGCAAGGCACTTAGATTGGTATTGGTATTGGTTTATTATTGTCACTTGTACCGAGGTACAGTGTAAAACTTGTCTTGGCATACCAATCGTACAGGTCAATTCATTACACAGTGCAGTTACATTGAGTTAGTACAGAGTGCATTGTGGTATTACAGGTAAAAACAATAACAGTACAGAGTAAAGTGTCACAGCTACAGAGAAAGTGCAGTGCAGTAAGGTGCAAGGTCACAACAAGGTAGATCATGAGGTCAGAGTCCATCTCATTGTATAAAGGAACCGTTCAATAGTCTTATCACAGTGGGATAGAAACTGTCCTTAAGCCTGGTGGTACGTGACCTCAGGCTCCTGTATCTTCTACCTGATGGAAGAGGAGAGAAGCGAGAATGGCCCGGGTGGGTGAGGTCTTTGATTATGCTGGCTGCTTCGCCAAGGCAGTGAGAGGTAAGTCACAGGGCAGTTGGGACAAACACTGAATGCACATCTTGCCAGTGACACCTTTCATTGAATAAAAGGTGTTTCAAGGAGATCAGGAGCGTGGTTAGAGGGTAAATAGTCCAGCACCAGCTCTGTAAGAGTACTAGCCCTCTCCTCAGGAAGGAGTTTTACTGGAGAGTGTCTGGAAGGGGAGAGTTTTTCTGGAGTCTTTGGAAGCACAGATTGAAAGGTAAACTACAGAAGGGCTTAGATTTCGACTCTGAATGTCAGAATGCAGTGTTTATGGTCTGCTGTACCGTGCTATCAACCTATTCATGTCAGTCCTGGGGAATCACAGAGCTTTCACCAACATGGGTGAAGATCCTCAGTCAGTACAACCTGCCATGCAAAGGCCCCATTAACTAATTTATGTATTCTGTTCAGGAATCAACCTCACTACTTGCCATATAAGAATGGCTTGGTGTTGATGTCAGCTGCTGTCACTGATCAGCTCCTGCTCCCGGCTTTGAAATAAGAAAAGCCCTGTAATAGAAGCATCGAAGATTCAGTGGGAAGCCTTCTTGGGCTCTGAGGGAAAGCCAACCAGTACAAGATGGCAGCCAGTTTCTTGATGTTTGGGAAAGAACTTTCACAGCAATCGGGAAACGCTGATGGTATTTTTCCCCAACATTTTTTTGTTTATTTACGGAAGTTGGACATAACTGGCATGGCTTCCATTTATTGCTCTCCTCAGCTGGTCCCTGAGTACTTTCCAAGCCCTTTTCAGAGGGCAGTTAAGAGTCTGGTGTTACCTGAAACTCTGGAGTTACATGTAGGCTAGATCGGGTTAGGATGGCAGATTTCCTCCTCTGTAGATATAAGTGAACCAGATATTTTTAAAATGACAATCCAATAGTTTCATGATTGCTGTTAATATGTCTTCTTATTCCATAAGGATTTAACTATTTGAATGTAAATCCTCCTCTTGCTGTGTTGGGATTTGAACTCTTAACTCTAGATGAATAGCCCAGGCCTCTGGAAGTTAATTAACATGCTATCAAATTATTGAATGTTTTGAATGTGCTGCAAATTCAATTCTTTGTATTTGGTCTGCTCCTGCTGGATATTCATCTGGAACAGAGAGGAAGGCACCTTCAGAAAATGCCATACCACTATTATTGAGGAAAGACAGGAGTGTGAGATATTAGTTTACGGTCAGGAAGACTCATGATTTGCCCAGGATGTGACTTTACCATTCACAATGCCAGGTACATCCATCATCTGCATATATAAATAAAAATTACACTCCCTGAACACCACATAATGATTTATGCTCAGACAGCAATTAAAACATTCAATATCCATGGTTCGTATGATCGATCCTATGCCAGAATATGTGTGTGGAAGTTTCCAATGTGAAGGACTAGAAGAACAGCCAACAAGGTCATCCAGCACAATGGAACAATAACATGGGCCACCAGAACAGCTTTTGAGAGGATGGGTCAGAAGGTTTCCAACAGCACTGGCTGGAGACATACTCAACTAAGTGAACCAGAAGGATATCTGATTGCAGGCCCTTTCTGAAGATCCAGGAATGAAAGTTGTTTCAGCATTTTTTGCCCATCTCTGCCAAATTTTACCCTAATCTCTGAGCTCTGGTGTATAACCCTACAAGATTTGAATACTTGTGCCTGTGAGTTTTGCCATTTGAACATTCTTTTTAATTTTGGCACACCTGTTTGTTTTAAATGGCTGTAAAATAAATTAGGGATAACATAATGGGCTGGTGAGGCCAAGTGACATCATAACCCAAGGCCCAACCCTGGAACACCCAGACTGCCTTTGACAGTTCACTGCTTTAAACCATTTTCAAACTTCCCTTCTAAAAACTATTCAAATAGTTTTAAAAATGAATTAAATGTCATTCAACTACTAACAAATAAATTAAAATATTGAAATCAAATAATATGTCAAGGACTGCCTGCACTTGTTCGATGGGGTTGTTGATGCCATTCAGATGAATGGGTGACAGCAACCCTCCCTGGTGTAAAGTGTGGACTGATGCAAAGTGCGGACTGGATGCAAAGTGCATTAGGACTCTATCTTCAGTCCACTACTGCTTCACCACTGGGCTGATGGGCTCAACGGTGTGTCCATGGTGTAATAGTCAGACTGTCCATACCCGATCTCTGGCACATCCTGGCCAGCCACATTGCACTGCGTACATGCCGACTGTGGCATGATCCGCTGATGGATGACATGTTCCTTCATCACAGTTGGCTATTAGTCAGCCCAATTCAGGACATTAGCAGTGCCCAGTGCAGAGTGAGTATGAAATATTCACAATGGCCCTATTGTGTCCAGATTTTGTTTGAAGTGACCTATTAGTGTGTATTAAGGGAAAGCCAAGAATCTATTGGACCAGAGTATTTCGAAACACCAAACACAGGTGGAAGGCCAGGACTTCTCAATATGAATCATTATAAAACATTAGGATTGAAACAAGAATCCATCAGGACTTCACAATCTTCTCTTGCAAGTGTTCAAAACTTACTCTGATGTATCCACAACTCAGTGATTTGAATTTGGCAATTCGGCTCCTAGAACTTACTCACCAATGTCTGCTATTCCTTACCTAAAGTATTGGAATTCTAACCAGTGACTTATTTCTCAATATCCATTATTTCCTTCATAAACTATTTGGAACCCTTAATTGGATTCCCACATACAATCTAATGATTCTGTGTATAAAGTTTCAATATCTTTTGTTTGGATTTTGGTTTTAATTCTCTATGCTACTGAAATGTTCTATATAAAAAAAAGTGGATAAACTCCAACCAGAAGAATTTTATTCTTATCTTAAAGAATTTAAACTGGTACAAGCTACAGTTTTAATGGGTGGGAGTGTGTTCCGCAGCACTATGGGAAGCTTCCTGCAGGAGCTGCTTCCCATGGTATGGAAAGAGTGCGTATGATGGTGCGAAGCTGTCATAATCAGGAGGGATGGTGTGAGGAATGTGCTGTCTAATTGCCACAATGCGACTGTCCGATAATTAGTGTATTGGTAATGGAGCGCACCCGCATTCACATTAACGTTAGATGAAAGCTTTTAGGTTTCTAGGTGTAAATGAGTGACCTCTGACCTTTCCTTACTGCTCATCAGATGGTTTAAAAGTTATCAGCTAATTAGCTGCTACTTCTTTATGTGAAAGTGTGTGTTCACGTGTTCAGTTGAATGTGTGTGTGTGTCTGTGTTTTCATGTGTATGTGAGTGTCTGTGTATGAGTATGTATATGTGAGTGTCTGTGTGGCTCTGACTCTGTGTGTGTGTGTGTGTGTGTGTGTGTGTGTGTGTATAAAATATATGTGAGTATAAGGACAAGCAACACTCATCCAGCCAACAGCAGGCCTTTCATGTGTGTAAAATAAAACAAATCAAATTCTATTGCTGAGCCAGGTTATTATTAATGCAAGTTTGGTTAAAAACTGTTCCTGTGCTGCACTTGAGGAAAGTCTTCCCTTTGGTGACATCTGGTGCTGAAAAACTGGGGAACTAAATGTTGTGTTTAATAATATCATTACAAGTTCTGAAGATTTCAGAAAGAATTTCAACTTCTAAGTGGAAATCTGCATGTAGCTTCCAAAATTTCACTCTGGGACATTCACTTCATGAATGAGGGGGTTACACTGGGGTGGGGGAGGTGGGGGAGGGGATGAATGAGGTTCAGGAACCGGATAATGGGCCTCAGTAATTCGCTATCCCTCACTGTGACCCCAGGATATTTCACTACTTGCTTTATTCATTCACAGGGTGTGGACATCACTGAGAGGTTCAGCATTATTTTTTCTCCATTCCTAATTGCTCCCTATTTGATGAGACAGTTAAGAGTCAACCATATTGGTTGGTCTGGAGTGAAATGCAGCCCAGACTGGGTAAGGATGATAGGTATCCTTCCCTGAAGGACATTAATAAACTAGATGGGATTTTAGAACACCCCAGTAGTTTTACTGTTATCTGTACATTTATGCTGAAAAATTCAGTGACAGAAAGACAAAAAACTCACCTTAACTGTGTTTCCACTTTTTTAGTTCCTTCTTAATGTATATGTAGTTTCCTGCTCTTGTTCATCTTTATTCTGGTACCTGCATCCCAAAGTCTGTTGGATCTCAAGCTCCAACTCAATATTCGCAAGAGGTATATGTGCAGTCTCTTGTGTCTACAAGTGGTATGTGCTATCAAGCTGCAATCCATTCCCCCTCCTCCTTTCAGCCATTGACTTGTTTTCCCCCTCAGATCACATTGTACCAACATCCTCAATGTCCACCTGTTCCTACCCATTTTCTCCTTCCTTTTCCCTCTCAGCCTTTCAACAATGGTCCCTCTTCTAAACAGCCTTGCCAACACCATCCTCTTTATGGATTCAGAGAAGGAAGCAGCTGAAAGGAGCCTTAGAGCCCAGACTGCCTCTGAAAGAATTCTCCAACAGTTCCATTTTCCTGAGCTTGCTGTTTCAATCCTCAACTTCACTTGTTGAATTCCTCAGCACCCAGCTCTTTCCGCCATGACACACCCTAAATCAGAGGAATTGACCCTCACCCACATATAAACCTTGGAATATCATTTCATTACATAGTATTTTATCCAACATTTAATTATATAAAACACTTCCGTGCAAACCTCCCATAAGCAGTGATATTTTAACATCTTGCATGAGGCATGTGCTTCCAATGAGGATCACTTTTGCTCTGGCAAGTTCCCAACCAGAGTTTTTTCTAAATTCATTCAAGGAATGTGTGCTTCACAGGCTGAGCCAGCATTTAATTGCCCATCCTTAATTGCCCTTGAGAAAATGCAGCACAGTAGTGTAGCGGTTAGCATAACGCTATTACAGTGCCAGCGACCCGGGTTCAATTCCTGCTGCTGTCTGTAAGGAGTTTGTACGTTCTCCCCGTGTCTGCGTGGGTTTCCTCCGGGTGCTCCGGTTTCCTCCCACATTCCAAAGATGTATGGGTTAGGAGCTGTGGGCGTGCTATGTTGGCACCAGAAGCGTGACGACACTTGCGGGCTGCCCCCAGAACACTTTACGCAAAAGATGCAATTCACTGTGTGTTTCGATGTACATGTGACTAATAAATAAATATCTTAATATCTTAATGGAGCACTGCTTTTTTGAATCACTGCAATTCTTGAGGTGTGGACATACCCATAATGCTGTTAGGGAGGGTGTTCCAGGATTTTGACCCAGTGATGATGAAGGAATGGTGATATATTTCCAAGTCAGGATGGTGTATGGCTTGGAGGGCAACTTCCAGGTGGTAGTGTTCCCCATGCTTTTGTTGGCCTTGTCCTTCTAGCTGGTTGAGGTTGTGAGTTTAGAAGGAGCTGTCTAAGGTGACTTGGTGAGTTTCTGCAATAGTTCCTGTAGATGGTACAAACTGCTGCCTCTGTGTGTCAGTGTGAATGAGTAAATGGGGTACCAATCAAGCGGGCTGCTATGTCCTATGTGGTGTCGAGCTTCTTGAGTGTTGTTGAAGCTGCACTCATCCAGGCAACTGCAATGTATTCCATTGACACTCCCGACTTGAGCCTTGTAGATGGTGGACAGGATTTGGGGAATTAGGAGGTGAGTTACTCGCTGCAGGATTCCTAGCCTTTGACCTGCTCTTTGTGAACACAGTACTCTAGTTCAGTTTCTGGTCAATGGTAATCTCCAGGAATATTGATAGTGGGGGAATCAGTTCGTTATTATACAGTGGCAGTCACTGTTGGTAGTGCTTCAGGTTATTCAGTATCCCTACAGTTACAAAGGATTATACAGAAATATGGGTTTAGCAAAAGGACATTTAACAAAAGAGGTCACTGTGAGTATTATTGATCTGTAGAGCCACAGGTTCATAGAATGGAAGCCAACCCTTCGGTCCATCGGATCTATGCTGACCATCAGCCACTGACTTTTTTTCATTGTAAGGTATAATTTACATATAATTTATATCCTGTGTGTTTTCTGCACCTACATGCCAGTGATGCTGCTGCATGCAAGTTTTCTGTGGTACTGTATCTGACCATACTTGTGCACATGGCAGTAAACTCGACTTGGCTTGCTTTACACTAATCCTACATTAATTCCATTTTTAAAAAAAATTCCCTTCATTCCCATCAACTACTCCCAGATTTGACCACTCACCTAGACACGAGTGGCAATTTACAGTGCCCAATAAACCTGCCAACCTGCACATCTTTGGGATATAGGAGGAAACAGGAACACCCAGTAGAATCTCTGTGGTCACAAAGAGGATGTGCAATCTCCATACAGACAGCATCCAAGGTAAGGATTGAACCCGGGTCCCTGGCACAGTGAGACAGCAGCTATACTAGCTGCGCCACTTCTTGATTTACTTCAGCAACGTCCAACAATGTATCCTTCTGTTCCTTATGTACTTAAAATGTACTGGGATAGTAGGACTGCTTCTGGGATGACACCCTTGGTCTGCACAATAACATTAGGTCAGTTTATTAATACTTTGTCATTCATCAACAGTGTCACTGATCAGTCTGTGGTAGGAATGGAGTCAGGATTGCAAGAGCAACTTGTCTGAAAGCTGTTCTGTGGACAAGGAGGGCAGAAGTCGTGGAGACACCCTCCATGCAGCTTGGTACAGGAGAACACTGGTGAGATAACTGGCTGAGAACACTTGAAGCACTTAGGTGTGTAATGTTAGGAAGAGCTAGATATTGAACTTGATCCTACCTGTTCTTTAAATAAGAGACAAGTGAAGTTTATCAGTGAGGAAATCTGCTGAAACAGCAAGTCCTGAGTTAAATCAATGACCAATAAACACAATGATTTATTAAACCAGGACATTGGTGAGAGAGGAACTTACCTTTGTGTTTTAGTATAGTCATACTGAAAATTGGAACTGTCTTGTGTTAAATCCTGTTTTAACACATTTTGGACGGTTACTTGTGCAAATATGACTTCAGCTCTTGATCAAAGATACTGACTGCAGCTAGGTTTTATTGTATTCTTCTGATAGCAAGACCCTTTAGCTGACCAACATTATATCCAATGCAACAAACAACAATGAACTCAGACTTTGTAGATATTTTGTACTCTTAACATTGCCCCAGGCTCTTGAACTCTGTTTAAGGATGGCAGTTGAGTGTTACACTAAGTCTCTGATCAGCATGTATACTGCTCTTCAGGTTTCTAGAAAGGCTTACAGCAAGTTTCAATTAACATCCCCAGCAGCCAGACATTCAATCTGCTCAGTCCATGAAATCATGGTGGGACCATGGAATGGTATCAAACAAATGAATCACAGCAACTGCCAGGGTAGTAGGTATTAACATGCATCATTGGTATGTAACAGAAGGTGCAAAGACTTACGTAGTGGTGAAGTATTGTGCATTGAGGCCCATTTGGTTACATGCATAATATTAACCATGTTACTAACCTGCACTTTAGGATCCAGACAGACAGAAGAAAGTGAGGCACGGCTGCTTTTTTTATGGAAATTGTTAATTGAAAGAAGGTTGTGGTCTTTTATGTGACATGATGATGCACTGAAAGTTGTGAGATTTGATAGACAAGACTCAGTAGGAAATAATTTGACACTGCGGTCACCTTCAAAGCCACTCGTGGAACTATTTCTGTCCCTGATATGGCCCATGCCAAACTTAGTCAGCATTTGGTTACCTTCATGTGGTAAACTCTGTGCCCAGGAATGATTTCCTCTAACTGTGGTGGGTGACATGAGAATGGGTTCTCACTGATCTGGTCAGGTGCAAACATTCCTGCTCCTGACCTTCCTGAGAACCTGCACATCATGGACCTCTGTAAGGATATCATTGTAAGCTGCTAAGATAGAATCAAAGAGGAGGTCCTGAGAATATAGACACACAATAACAGGCAATGTTGTAGTCAGAAGCTTGCAAGGTCATCTTCTCTCTCCGAACAATAACAGAGTAAATATAAAATATGGTATAGAGCTTCAAAGATATTCTGAAAAATGCCAGTTTCTCAAAGTGACAGGATGGGGAAAGGCAGCCAACTTGCAGGCAGTTCAGAAGTGCATTCAAATTAGACTTTGAATTTATCTGTTTTTATTGCTTGTTCAGTTTGGGGGAGTTTTCTTGGTTATTTTCAATGATGAATACATTAACTTTCGAGTTTCCTTCATGACAATAAGTGATATGATCACAATCAAAGTCATCCATTGCTGCCCACATTTTTACTGATCCACATTCTGCATTCTTAAAGCAATATATATATACCAGCACAGGGTTTTATTTGTGTAAAATATAGAATTTTTTTGACTGGGTCTTTGCAGTTGCTTTATGGATATTATCAATAAAAAAAGAGAAATTCAAGTCTCAGCTATAATGCGGTAAGTGCTCAGCACATAGAACAACATTTCGGGTTCAGTTTTTGCATCCACTCTGGCTCCTTTCCCTGTTCTTTCAGCACAGCCGGAAATGCCCTGGGGTATTGTCTTAACCTGTGGTTATCACCCCCAGCTCAAAATCCCGGAAGACCCCTTTGGGTACTGATTCTACATGCTCTTTGGAATTATCATAATTTCTCAGCTTCTTGTCAGCAACTTGAAGCTTCCATTTGAATTCTTCAAGCTTTACTTTAACTGATGGGTGACATTCTATGCCAGGGCAATGCATTGTCTCTTCTTGTCTGCCACAGCCTCTCTGCACCTCCAACCCCACCTGCCTCTGCCAGTGCCAGTACTTGGTGAGTTGCCTTTCTCTGGTCCCACTCTGATCCATTCATCAGCAGTCAGAGCATTTCCAGCAATAATTTCTCCACCTATTCCCAAATTTGGCAGGTCCCCTTTGACCCTCACCAATTTTTATCGATGCACCAAAGAAAGCATTCTATCTGGATGCATCATGACTTGGTATGGCAACTGCTCTGCCCGTGACCGTAAGAAACTGCAGGGAAGTGTGGGCACAGCTCAGCACATCATGCAACCCAGCTTCCCCTCTATGGACTCTGTCTACACTTCTCCACCAACAGCCAACATAATCAAAGACCCTACCCACCCTGGACATTCTCTCTCTGCCCCCCTCCCATCAGGCAGAAAATTCAAAAAGTATGTATCACCAGACTCAAGGACAGCTGCAATCCCACTGTTATAAGACTATTAAACAGTCCTCTAGTACAATAAGGTGGACCTTTGAGCTCACAATCTACCTCATTATGGCCTTACCTTTTATTGTCTGCCTGCACTGCACTTTCTCTGTAACTGTAACACTATATTCTGCACTCTGTTACTGATCTCTTTGTACTACCTTGACGTACTGATGTGGTGAAATGATCTGTATGGATGGTATGCAAAACAACGTTTTTCACTAGACCTCAGTACATGTGACAATAATAAACCAATTTACCAATCACTTCTGGGGTTTTCAGTAGCCTCGACTACGTGGTGGCCTCACATCACATCATGGAGGCATCATGTCACCCACAGACAAAGCTGGAAATTGTGACTCCTGCCAAAATGCAGAAAATTTTAATGGTAAAGATTTCCCTCTTCCTGTTGATTTCTTCGGAAAGCTATTGAATTCTAGCAAGGGAAGGGAGAAACAGAGAGGAACTCTGTATATATGAAGCTATTTCAACTAAATGTGGGGCTGAAGATTAAAGGCTAACTCATAGTGTCTCCAACATAATGAGATCCAAAACTTCCAAGTCACCATCTGTGACCTACCTAATCCAGGCACAAAACTGTGTCAGTACGTCAGGAAGGAATGTGTCATTCCCAAACGTCATGAATAATAGGAAAGAAACAAAGAGAGATGTTAGCATTGTGAGCTGTCTTGTACAAGAATTCAGAATTGCTGTGCCTATTTATGTTCTGTAGTGCTGAAATACAGCATGTTTCTGAATTGCTTAATGGCACACGATGAATATTCACATGTAGCCAATGTGGAAAATGTTTAATGAAACTGTACCTTTCGGTAATTGGCATTGCCCATAATTCTGAGAGGAACAAGCTTATTACTTGTTCTGTTCTTCACAAACTGAGGTCCAAAGGGATTGCTAAAACAGAGGACTCTCGATCCCATGAAAGTGGGATCTACTTTGGTTAGTCACTTGGGATACATAACGGCCAGACAGATTCAGCAGTGACCCAGTCATACAGGCAGATCAGACACAGGCCACCCCGTTACTAATTTTGCCACTATGGTGTCTATTATTGTCCAATGACTACACAAATATTAGAACATAGAACATTACAGCACAGAACAGGCCCTTTGGCCTACAACGTTGAGCCGACATAGCTAATCCCTCCTACCTACAGAATCTCTCTATTTTCCTCTCATTCATGTGCCCATCCAAGCTCCTCTGAAAAACACCCTACATTATCATTAGCATTATCAAATGTCATTATCATGACATTTCACAGTATTTTAATTTATTTTTAGTGGCAGCCAAAAGTTTGTTTCTTTCACAAATGTGTTTGGTTCACTCGTTTTTGCTTCTTTCCTCCTTTCACCTTCCCTCCATCTGTACAAGTCCAGGCCTGATATTTATTTGTGGCTCCAGTTGTACCAGGGTTTTCTGGATGTGTGTGGGAATGTTACAGTATGAGGGGTCGTTGCTGCATAGTTGAGGGACAACCAGGATTAACTGCTGGTCCTAATGATGTCATTCTCTCTACAAAGTAGACGATAACTGCATCAGACTACCAGCAGTAGCAACACATCTGACTCGGTTACAACTTCCAAAAGGAGCTGGTTAAACATCTGCGAAGAATTTTCAGCTTGCTATTTCTAGGCAAACCAGACAAGGCAATCAGACTTTCCTTATTGTAAGGCTGCCTGTTCATTGGCTGGAGGACCAGGGTTCTGCATAGAAATGATCAGGTTCTCTGGATGGTGTGGATTATGTTATGTAAATATGTCAACGAGTCAAAAAACAAACTGCTGCAGGAATTCAGCAGGTCAAGCAGTATCTGTGGAGGGAAATGGTCAGCCTTCCAGGTCGAGACCCTTCATCAGGCAAGCTGAAGGGTCTCGACCCGAAACGTCGACTGTCCACTTCCCTCCACAGATGTTGTCTGGCCCGTTGAGTTCCTTCTCACATTTTGTTTGTCGCTCCAGATTCCAGGGCCTGCAGTCCCTTGTGTCTCCAATGTAACTTAGTCACATGTGCAAATTACATCATGTATGTGAGACTTAAACATACATGTATTGGAGTTATTCTGCAATAAAGTATATGCCCATGTTGTGATGTCTCTGGCATCTGATGCCGACTACTATAGACAGTATCTACCAGTACTGGATCTTTGGAAAGCAGTCAGTCTATTTGTGGAGTTTTGACAATGGGCGAATATTCCTTTTTATGCATAAATATTCATCCATAAATATGCCAAATTCCCCAACCTCCTCAGAAATTAAGTTGCAAAGGAATTAAGTTGTTAATAGGAATTATTTCAATAAAACATTTCCCAGAATATAAAGAGCATGTACCTTGCACCAATCCATTATGCCATGACAGTGTTTCCTGTTGAAATGTGATCTCTGTAGTACAGGAAAGTTTGTCGGCCAATTCACACAAGAAAACATGTCCCAGATACAGCAGTGAGATAAACAACTAGATCATCTCTTTTTGATGGGTAAGTTTAAAAATGGGCATTGCAAAGCCCAATATGACACTCTAAGAGTGGACCACTGCTATACACTGGAATACTGCTGTGCATTGGAGTGTCCTGTGGTTGTCCAGGATACCTAAGTGTAATTGCTGTACAGTCTCACATCAGGATATGAAATGCTCCCAATTCCTATATGAAGCCTTTTTGATTGACTGCCCTTTATTGCTCACCCTTGACTGACTGCACCTCACATGTTCCCATAGCCAATGGCTTTCAGTTTTCTAAGGCAAGGAGGAGCAAACCACTGGAAGCAATCCAGAAAATTATGGGTCATTCAATCCTTGTCTGTATGTAAACCTCAAGATTCAATAAAAAGTGATGTCACTGATTTCTACAAATCAGTTCATGACTTTACAACTTAATTTCTGAGGTGGTTGTGGAATTTGGCATATTTATGGATTAAATGTGCTGGGTTGACTATGTGTAAGGGCATTCTGTAGAAGGAAAAGATTTAATGGGCTGAAAGTTCTTTAGTTTGCTCACTACTTCCTTGAGTTTTACGACATATGATGAGTAACATGCCATGAGGTAATTTAATTCCAACAAGAAGTAACTGATCAGAATGCAAGTTTACAAATGATGGGTTCAAACAGGGAGACTGGTGCAATGGTGGTATGAGAGAAAACACATTCCTTTTCACAAAATCAACATTTTTAATAATTTAATGACTGGAATAAACTAATTTTCAAATTTTAGTATATCTAATGGCAGAAATGCAAAATGATTTAACAACATGGAGAGCTGATACTGCCATTAGTAGCCTGAAATTTAATTAAAAAGCTTTTTTCTGAATGAGTCCAATGTACAGCTGAGCTATGCTGCAGGCAGTCCTGGTTTTGACCTCCCTCTGGCCTTTTAGATGAAACTGGATGCAATGAAGCAATTGAAGTCCTGGAGAGCTTTTAAGATGCTTGGTGGCACATCACCAGATAATTATGATTAGGAAGGCCCATTTTAATTAAGAGTGTTCATAATGCCCCTCAAACGTAAAATCTTTTTTTAAGTGGGGATTTTACCTCAATTTCTATGTTTGGAAGTCTATATATGAATCTCTTATGCCAGTTCCAAAGTGATCATTTAAGAGTCTCATTGTAGAACATAATTGATACAGAAATGTTAAAAGAGGAGGACATTCAGCTCATCGAGGCTGTGCTAACTCCTGGTAGAGCAGGCCAGTCTTTCTCCTTCTTCTGCTTGTTCTTTATAACCTTGCAATTTATTTTCTCTCCAGTGCCTATCCAATTCCCTTTTGGAAGCCCTGATTCTGTTTCTGTGACCCCTCTAGGAAGTGAATTCCAGATCATCACTGCTCTCTCTGCTTAGAAGTTTTCTTTCACATCGGCCTTGCAGCGTTTTGCTAATATTTGATATCTGTGCTCACTCGTCCTTGAATAGCGTCCATGAATTTCACCTTGCAGAGTCCAGAGTTGGAGCGAGATTTGGAGTGGAAGCTTTGAAACGAGGTGAGTCTCTGTGCTTGTGAGTTTCATCTTGCAGGAGTCTAAAAGGGCACATTTATGAATTGTCAATAATTGATCGGTTAATTGACAGTAGCCAATAAAAAGAAGGTAGGGTCAAACGGACCGGCCATTTTGGAGCAGGGGGACTGATGCTTTGGCTCAAGAGGCCTTGGTGAGAGGAGGCAGTGGCCAAGGTAAGTCTCCAGTAAGTTTCTTTCTTTCTTTGATTTTTCCTTTAGTGCCAGGCTGGAGTAGTCAGAATGGCTCCAGGGCCAGTGGTGTGTTCATCTTGTGAGATGTGGGAGTTCTGGGAGACCTCCAGCCTCGCTGATAACTACATCTGCCTTAGGTGCATCCAGATGAAGCTCCTTACAGACCATGTTAGGGAACTGGAGCTGTAGCTGGACAACCTTCAGCTCCTACAGGAGAATGAGGAGTTCATAGATAAGAGTTACAGGGAGGCAGTCACTCCTATGCTGCAGGAGGCAGGTAACTGGGTGACTATCAGGAGAAGGAAGGAGAATAGGCAGGTAGTGCAGAGTATCCCGTGGCCATTCTCCTGAATAACACGGATACCACTTTGGACACTGTTGGGGGGGATGACCTACCAGGGGAAAGCCACAATGACTAGGTCTCTGGCACTGAGCCTGTTTGTGTGGTGCAGAAGGGAAGGTGGGAGAAGAGGAGAGTGGTGGTGATGGGGATTCAATAGTAAGGGGGGCAGACAGGAGATTCTGTGGATGTGAAAGAGACTCCCAGATGGTATGTTGCCTGCAGGGTGCCAGGGTCAGGGACGTCTCGGATCGGGTCCACAGCATTCTGAAGGGGGATGGTGAACAGCCGGAAGTTGTGGTACATATTGGTACCAATGACATAGGTAGGAAAAGAGATGAGGTCCTGAAGCGGGAATATAGAGTGCTAGGTAGGAAGCTGAAAAGCAGGACCTCAAGGGGAGTAATCTCTGGATTGCTGCCTGTGCCATGCACCAGTGAGGGTAAGAACAGGTAGATCTGGCAGATGAATGCATGGTTGAGGACTTGGTGCAGGGGGCAGGGTTTCAGATTTGTGGATCATTGGGATCTCTTCTGGGGAAGGTACGACCTGTACAAAAGAGACGGGTTGCACCTGAACTGGAGGGGGACCAATATTGTTGTGGGCAGTTTTGCTATAGCTGTTGGGTAGGTTTTAAACTAGTTTGGCAGGGGGATGGGAAGCCGAGTGATAGGTTAGAGGTTGGTTCATTTAGTGTACAAGTGGATGCAGAGTGTCGAAAGACAGTGAGGAAGGATAGGCAGGTGAAAGTGTAAAATTGCAGTCAGTTGGATGGGCTGAAATGTGTCTACTTTAATGCGAGAAGTATCAGAAACAAGGGTGATGAACTTAGAGCATGGGTCAGTACATAGAACTACGACGTTGTGGCCATTACAGAGATGTGGCTGTCACAAGGGCAGGATTGGCTGCTGGATATTCCGGGATTTACTGTAGATGTTTCAGCAGGGACAGGGATAGAGGTAAAAGAAGTGGGGGAGTGGCTGTGCTGATCAGGGAAAGTATCACAGCTGCAGAAAGGAAGGATGTCCTGGAGGGATTGCCTACTGAGTCAGTGTGGGTGGAAGTCAGAAACAGGAAGGGAACGATCACGCTATTGGGAGTATTCTACAGCTCCCCCAGTAGTAGCAGAGACACTGAGGAGCAGATTGGGAAGCAGATTTTAGAGAGGTGCAAAAATAACAGGGTTGTTGTCAAGGGTGACTTCAACTTCCCTAATACTGTTTGGCACCTCCTTAGTGTAAAGGGGATAGATGGGGCAGAGTTTGTTAGGTGTGTCCAGAAAGGATTCCTGACACAGAATGTGGACAGGCCGACTGGAGGAGAGGCTACATTGGACCTGGTACTAGGCCATGAGCCTAATCAGGTTTCCGATCTCTCGGTGGGAGAGCATTTGGGAGATGGTGACCAAAACTCATTGACCTTTACCATAGTCTTGGAGAGGGATAGAAGCAGACGATACGGGAAAGTATATAACTGGAGGAGGTGGAACTATGATGCTATTAAGCAGGAACTTGGGAGCGTAAATTGGGAACAGACGTTCTTGGGGAAGTGCACAATAGAAATGTGGAGGTTGTTTAGGGAGTACTTGCATGGAGTTCTGGATAAGTTTGTCCAGTTGAGGCAGGATAAGGATGGGAGAGTGAAGGAACCATGGTTGACAAGAGATGTTGAATATCTTGTCAAGAGGAAGAAAGAAGTTTACCTAAAGTTTAGAAAGCAAGGATTAGACAGGGCACTGGAGAGTTACAAGGTAGCCAGGAAAGAGCTTAAGAATGGACTTTAGAGAGCTAGACTGAGGCATGAGAAGGCCTTACCGAGTAGGATTAAGGAAAACCTCAGGGCGTTCCACATGTATGTGAAGAATAGGAGGATGACTGGAGTGAGGGTAGGACTGATCAGGGATAAAAAAAGAAACATGTGCCTAGAGTCGGAAGAGATAGGGGAGTTCCTTAATGAAAACTTTGCTTCAGTATTCACCAGTGAGAGAGACCTTGACGTTTCTGAGGATGGCGTACAACTGGCTGATATGCTGAAACATGTTGATGTGAAGAAAGAGGATGTGCTGGAACCTTTGGAAAACATTAGGATAGATAAGTCACTGGGGGTGGACAGGATATATCCAAAGTTATTACAGGAAGCGAAGGAAGAGATTGTTGCACCTTTGGTGATGATCTTTGTGTCTTCACTGGCAACAGGAGTAGTGCCAAATGATTGGAGGGTGGCAAATATTGTTCCTTTGCTCTAGAAAGGGAGTAGCGATAACCCTGGGAATTAGAGAGCAATGAGACTTAACTCAGTGGTGGTCAAATTACTGGAGAAAATTCTTAGAGACAGGATTTATGGGCATTTGGAGAAGCATAGGCTGATTAGGGACAGTCAGCATGGCTTTGTGAGGGGCAGGTCATGCCTCACGAGCCTGATTGAATTCTTTGAGGATGTGACAAAGCACATTGATGAAGGTAGAGCAGTGGATGTGATGTACATGGATTTTAGTAAAGCATTTGATAAGGTTCCTCATGGAAGGTTCATTCAGAAAGTCAGGAGGCATGGCGTCCAGGGAAACTTGGCTGTCTGGATTCAAAATTGGCTCGCTCGTAGAAGACAGACGGCGGTGGTAGATGGAGCATATTCTGCCTGGAGGTCTGTGACCAGTGGTGTTCTGCAGGGCTCTGTTCTGGGACCCCTGCTCTTTGTGATTTTAATAAATGACTTGGATGAGGGTGTGGAAGGGTGGGTTAGTAAGTTTGCAGATGACATGAAGGTTGGTGGTATTGTGGATAGTGTAGAAGGTTGCTGTAGGTTACAACAGGACATTGATTGAATGCAGAGCTGGACCAGGAAGTGACAGATGGAGTTCAGCCAAGAAAAGTGTGAAGTGATACGCTTTGGAAGATCAAATTTGAAGGCAGAATACAAGGTTAATGGCAGGACTCTTAGCAGTGTGGAGGAACAGAGGGATCTTGGGGTCCACGTCCATAGATCCCTCAAGGTTGCCGCGCAGGTTGGTAGTGTTGTTAAGAAGGTGTTTGGTGAGTTGGCCTTCATTAGTCGGAGTATTGAGTTCAAGAGCCGCGAGGTAATGTTGCAGCTCTATAAAACTCTGGTTAGACCATACTTGGAGTATTGTGTTCAGTTCTGGTCACCATGTGTTCTGTGGAAGCTTTGGAGAGGGTGCAGAGGAGATTTAGCAGGATGCTGCCTGGATTGGAGAGGATGTCTTATGAGGATAGGTTGAGTGAGCTAGGGCTTTTCTCTTTGGAGAGAAGGAGGATGAGAGGTGACTTGACAGAGGTGTACAAGATGATAAGAGGCGTAGATCGTGTGGACAGTCTGAGAATTTTTCCCAGGACAAAAATGGCTAACATGAGGAGGCATAATTTTAAGGTGATTGGAGGAAGGTATAGGGGGGATGTCAGAGGTAAGTTTTTTTTACACAGATAGTGGTGGGTGCATGGAACGCACTGTCGGCAGAGGTTGTGGGGCAGATACTGTACATTAGGGACATTTAAGAGACTCTTAGATAGCCATATGAATGATAGAAAAATGGAGGGCTATGTGGGAGGGAAAGGTTAGATAGATCTTAGAGCAGGATAAAATGTCAGCACAACATTGTGGGCCGAAGGGCCTGGACTGGCTGTAATCTTCTATGTTCTATTTTTACCCTATCTAAACCATTCAGGGTCTTGTGCACCTGAATGTAATCTGCTCTCAACCATCTAAACTCCCAACAGTACGACCTCAGGTTATCCAGTCTAAATCAATAACCAAAATTCATTATTTCCAGAACTGTTGTAATAAATCTTTTCTATGACCTCTCTGAGACCTCCACATCCTTCCCAAATTACAATGTTCAAAATTGGATGCAATAATCCAGTTAAGCCCTAACTAGTATTGAATGTATGCTGTATATGACTTCCCTACTCTTGCACTGTATGCCTCAATTACTAGATCTTAGGATCACATATACTTCACTAACCATTCTTCTAACATCCTTCCACTTTCAAGGATTTATGCACATATATAGCCAGCTCACTTTGTTCATGCTTTGTGCTATTTAGTCAATATTATCTATCAGTATTCAACCCATCAAAGTGTTTCTCTTCAATTTCCTCTGTATTGTTTCCCATTGTTAACTTTCGGGTAATACTATGGGCTATATATCCTGAGCGATTTTAAATTTCCAGCAACTGCTGTGTTCTGCGAGCTAACAGTTTCATCATATTCTTGTGTTTGTTTAGCTGCTAATACCTAAATTGTTCTCTGGACAACTTTAGTCTGCACTCTTTCACAAGCCTCCCCTCTGTTCTCGTCACAACCTCATCTCTCCGTAACTTAAATCGTGGTTATCTTTTCTAGTTCTGATTCATCAATCTGGAACATTGACTTTGTTTCTCTCTTCACAGATGCTACCTGATTTGCTGGGTGTTTCTGGCATTTTCTGTTTTTGCTTCAGATTTACCGCTTCTGTATCTTTTATTTTTCCTTCAGCTACTGTCCAATTCTACTCCCCTTTCTCGAATTGTAAAATGATAGTCTGGAAGGAGACCATTTGATACATCATACATGTACTGCCTCTTTGAAAGAACAATCTAATTCATTTAATACCCCCACTTTCACATTAGGTACTGAAAATATTTTAACTCCAAATGTTTATCTAATTCCCCTCTAAAATCTATATTGAATCTGCTTACACCACCCTTGCAGGCAATGCATTCCAGATCATAATGACTTAGTTTGGTTTCATCAGCAAATTTTACATTGCACTTCTGAATCTTGAACCAGAAATTTTAAAAAGCAAGGGTCTCAGCAGCAGGCCCTGAGACACAAATGGACTTCGTAAGATCAGTGCATAGCTGGAAGTGACCATAGCAGGTGGCTTTATTCCAACTCAGATAGGAGGGACCAGAATAACCAGAAGCTGCAATTCCACCTCAAAATCAAGCATCATAGGTAAAAGCTAATAAAATTATTGTGACCTTTCACTTATAACTTGTGTTCTTTTACACTTCCTTGATGAATGTGGTTAAAGAATGCTGGGAACTGTAGCTCACTCTGTTCCCAGTGTGCAGACCAGGGAGGCAAGCTGATGCTTGTTTTTATGGACCTGTGAAGCACAACCATTCCTTGCGGGAGTAAAATCACTGAGTCGATGGGAGACCGGAGCTAGAGTATTGCTGTGTTTGTCCTTTATGATATGGAAATGTGTGGACTTCACATATTTGTATTGTTTTCAATGCATCTTTATCCACCAGTGTTTATACATTCAATAGAAAATAAGACAAATGTCTGAGGAAAGGTATATTACTCCGCTCAGAGGATATGAACCATTTATTTTTACCCAGAGAGTGGTGGCTGCCTGAAATGTGCTGTCTGGGGTGGTAGTGGAGGCAGATATGATAGAGGTGTTTAAGAGGCTCTTAGATGGGCACATGAATATGCAGAGAATGAAGGAATATGGACATTGTGTGGACAGAAGAGATTAGTTTAGTTAGGCATTTAATTACTAGTTTAATTAGTTTGGTACAACATCATGGGACAAAGGGCCTGTTCCAGTACTATGTTTTGCATGCCATCCAGAGAGATCATGCCATCCATAATTACATCGAGGAACCAGCCTAGACCTGTTGGGCCAAATGGCCTGCTTCTGTGCTGTACATGTAGAGAAGTTCGATGCATGTGTGGGCCTTCTCGACGCAATGAGATACAAGTTTTGTTGCAAACTTTACTTCACCTAAGGCAGAAAACAAATCTGTATTTTACTGAGCGTTGCAGAGACCTCGGTGATGCTGCCCATTCTAAACACTCTCACTCACAGAATCCCAGGCACCACTCAGCTGCCTTCAGTCCCAGAGGGAGCAGAAGCCCTGGTGCCAGCTCCCAGAACAGGCTGAATGCAAAGAAATGAGCCCCGCACTCTTGTATGACAGATTTATTTGCCTAAGAGTAGAGGTTTCTGCTGTTAATCTCTATAGGCTCCCTCCAGGCAAATAGTAGAGGCTGATAGTTTGACACCAATCCCAAACCCTTTCAAATTAACCCTTTAACATTTGCCTCTTGGCCTAATTTCAAAATGTAACATAATCAGCTTTTAAAAGTCTTTGAAAATCCGCCACATTTTTTTCTTTCAAGTCCTTCTGATTCACCTTTGATTGAAGTCTTTAAGTGAGCAAAAATAAAGAGGTAAATCAATTTGTCTTTTGTCATGAGCAGTAAGTTTGTCTGAGAGTATTGCTCATTGCGTACCTCATTTCTTGTCATACAATTCTGTTGATTTCAGTGAAACCAAATATAAGGAGTTGATGACCATTCAGCATCCAATACAATTACTTACACTTAGAGCTAACAATATTAACCCTGAGGAGACTGTTATCTTACTATTGTTCCATTGACTACTTTCAAAAGGAACTAGATTAGCAACTGTGATCGAACGGGGTGATGGCCTTTTGAAATGTTAACAGAATGTTCTTTTAGTTCTGGTAAATCTGAGAAGTGAGAAAGAATACTGGGATTGAGATGGGCAGCTCCCCCAAATGGGAACAATTTCTATTGGGATCTCCAACTCTTTCCAAGTCCATCCAATCTGCATGGAAATTGGGGTAAGATGACTTCATGAGATTTGGCACATTTCCTATCATTCCTCAGTTCCCATTTCCATACCCAAATGAATTGGGCACTTCCTATGCATTATGTGGAACAGGAAGCAAGTTTAGTCAACGTAGTGGGTCAGATGGAAGGAATGTCAGTGGAGGAGCATTTTGGAGACAGTGTCCCATAACTCTGTATGTTGCAAAGTGGTTATGGAAAAAGATAAGGATGGATCAGGAATAAAATTATTACATTGGGGGGAAGGACAATTACATTAAAATAAGACAAGACCTGGCAAAGGAAGACTAGGAACATCCACCTGCAGGTAGGTCTATGCAGTGGGAAGCATTCTGCACAGTGGGAAGTACTCAAAGGAGAAATAACAAGAGTTTAGGACCAACATATTCCTGCAAGGGTGAAAGCCAAGGATAACAAGTACAGGGAACTCTGAATGTCAAGGGATATTGATGGTTGGATAAAGAGAAAAGAGGAAGCATGTAACAGGCATAGAGAACTAAAGATGGAGAAGATCCATCAAGGGTATAAAAAGTGAAAGGAGACACTTAGAAAGGAAGCACAAGAAATTCTGCAGATGCTGAAATCTGGAGCAATACACAAAAAGTGCTGGAGGAACACAGCAGGTCAGGCAGCACCTATTGAGGGAAATAAACAGTCGACGTTTCGAGCCGAGACCCTTCATCAGGACTGGAAAGGAAGAGGGCAGAAGGCCAGAATAAGAAGGTGGGGGGAGGTGGAGGAGCACATGTAGGCAGGTGATAGCTGAGTTCAGGTGATGGGTGAGTCCAGGTGAGAGGGGGAAGGTAGGTGGGAAGATGTAATAAGCTGGGAGGTGACAAGTAGAAGAGGCAAAGGGCCGAAGAAGGCGGAATCAGGAAATTAGAAAGGCAAAGAGGGGTCTCTAACTATCACTGGCAGACTGGATTAAGGTAAAACTGAAGGTGTTGTATAAATATATGAAGCTCAAAAGAATAACCAGGGAAAGAGTAGGGTCCATAAGGGACAACAGGGACAATATGTGCATGGAGCCAGAAGGTGTAGGTACATAGTTATGAGGAGAGACTGGAGAAGCTAGATCTGTTTTCCTTGGAGCAGAGGAGTTTAAGAGGGGACATAAATAACACATACAAAATTATGAGGTGTAT
This sequence comes from Pristis pectinata, assembly GCF_009764475.1. NCBI lineage: Eukaryota > Metazoa > Chordata > Chondrichthyes > Rhinopristiformes > Pristidae > Pristis > Pristis pectinata. Next base: position 28,975,195 of record NC_067421.1, on the reverse strand, counting down.
AGACAGAGTAGGCTGCAGGAAACTTTTCCTTTATCAGAGGTGAATAAAACTAGAGGACATAGATTTAAAGTAAGGTGTAAGAAATTTAGAGGGGATCTGATGGGGAGCGTTTTCACCCACAGAGTGGTGAGTACCTGGAACGCACTGCCGGAGAGAGTAGTGGATGCGGAGTCACTGACAACACTTAAGTATCTAGACAAGTGCTTAAATTACCTAGGCATTGAAGGCTCGGGGCCAAGTGATGGAAGGTGGGATTAGTACAGTTGAGTGCCCACTGGTCAGTGGATGTGATGGGCCAAAGGGTCTTTTTTTCCATTCTGTATGACTCTATGACTCTTTTATCTGTGACAAGGGTTTTTGCACTATCTCTGAGTGTATGCAGAGAGCAGGACCTGGGATGCAGCTATGATACTTGGCAAATGTTAATGAATTCAATTCCTGGGTTTGTTTCAGGTGAAGCTCTTTTTATCTGGAAGCAGTTGAATGCAGTGTACATGTTATGAGTGACCTGATTTTAATTCTCTAGTTTCTATCTACCCATCCCTCAATCTTCTTTCTTTTGTCATTAGTACTTCTTCCTAATACTCTCCAGCCCACTGTAAATCTCACTGTTAGATAAACCCAAGACTAGGACATTGTCACTGAGGAGCCTCTCTCAATTCCTCCCTGCACTTCAGATGAGTTAAGTGTCAGTAGGAAGGTCAGGTGGAGTTTAGTGTCAGTGAGAAGTTTTCCATTGTTATTTCTTTCTCTCTACAGCATTTTCCAACATTTTTATGTGTCTGTATTGTGCTGGTTCATCCATAACTTGGATCTTATGCTATCAGAAAGGTGAAGCTGGTCAAAACATTTAATTATAGAAAGTGACCAGGATAACAAACATTAGCCAGAATTGTCCAACCCGGAGCCATTACATGACCATTGAAAGTCAAGTGCTTGACAGACTTTTTTGACAACCAACCTAGCAGTAATATTCATCTATATTACTCGCAAGAGCTTGACTATGTAAACAACTCTCCATCCACTCCTGAGACTTCCCTTGTTAAAAATGAAAATCCTCATTCAGTAGCACACTTGTCTGTGCCATTCTCTATTTTGACCCTAGCCTCCCATGATGAGGACCTGAGCAGTAATATCCAGCAGAATGCACAAGCAGCTATTGTGCACAGGGTGCCAATCTCTAGGTGCCAGAGCAAGGACTCTGGTTAACACCATTAAGGTGTTGGAACTTTTAGTATTGTCTTGTGGATTTTGGACATCGCTGGGAAGTCAGCATTCATTGACCATCCTAATCACCCTTCAGAAGCGGTACCCGTCACCCTTTCGAGCTACTGCAATGTTATGATAATGCTATTAGGTAGGGACTTCCAGGATTTAGCCTCTGTGACAAGTAGGGAATATTATTACATTTCCATGTCAGGATATTATGAGACTTAAAAGGAAAACATGTAGGTTGTAGTGTTCCCATGCCCCTGGTGACCTTGTCCTCAGGTGATGGAAGTTGCAGGTTTGGGAGATGTTATTGAAGATCCCTTGGCAAGATGCTGCAGTGCTTCTTGTAAAGCAAGATGGTGCAGACACCAAATCATAGTGTACCTGTGGAGAAAATGAATTTTTATGGTGATGAATGGGATGGCCAATCAATTTCATTTGTTTAAAACTAGATGGTGATGAATGGCACTCAGGAACAGAAACCCCAGCTAACATGTCCCTTTCCCCTGGAAAGGGCTGGTGTGACCATCCTTGAGAATTATGGCTCTCTGTTGAGAAGTTCAACCAATTAAACTTGGGCTCTTTTAGAGCAGTAACTTTGGCAGCCCAGCCACGAAGTGGTTAAAGTGAAAGCTAGAGTTTAGGTCTCTTTGCTGAGCATGTGGAATATATGTTTACATATTGGAGACAGTCTTCTCACTGACCACAGAGCGTGGGCTGCATTTAGACTTGTACCTTCAGTTTGTCTGCTCGGAATCCACAGTTACTATAAAAACAGCTCAAGGTTGCAGCTTGCAGTGAAATCACCCTCTTGCAATGTCTGCCCCGTGTGGCTCAGGAAATGAATAAGGCAGAGCCTGAAGGAGCCCTCTGTAGAGGCTGCCAGTTCTCCTCTCTTAACACCCAAATCCTCAGCTGCAAACCTACTCAAGCGTGGCTTGTTCTTCACGCCTCATTTGCTGAGTATAGCTTTATATTGTCTAATAGAGACAAGCAGGTTTGCCAGTATGTGACCAGGGACATGCAAAGCACAGTAATGCTAAAAGAAAAAACAGTCTGTCTCCCAGAGAAACATGGCAGAAAACGAAAGTTATCTTGTGCACTGTGTGTCATAACTTGACTTTAATATTCTTAATATGTTTTGCTAAGAGATTATATTTAGCAAATCCCCCATCCTCATAGTATACAGATGGCAATTTGATGAGCTTCATTCCCTCGATACTGTACATTACTTCTAGTTGTCACTCTATTTTGAGCTTTAACCAGTTAGAACTAAATGAAACACCGGCCATCAATTTGATTATAAACCACATGTACTTGATCTGTTATGCATTGTTTATTGGGTAGTTGGGCCTCTTTCACTTTATGGGATGGAACCTATTGTCCTGTTTGTAAACACACAAACCTCAAGAGCTGGGCCACTATTCTGTGTGGCAGCTTGGCAGAGGTGAACAAAGTATAGACTGTTGGCATTAAGTACAATTCAGTAAGGCATCTTTCTTGGGCATCAGGAATTATTCCAAGGCCACATATAACTTGCACCAGGAGTGAAAGGAAAGAAGGGACTTCTTGCAAAGCAGATTTGCAAGTAGCAAGATGTCACATATGTTATGATGATAAGATGATATCTTTATTAGTCACATGTACATTGAAACACACAATGAAATGCATCTTTGCGTGGAATGTTCAGGGGGCAGGCTGCAAGTGTTGCCACGTTTCCGGCACCAACATAACATGCTCAAAATTTCCTAATCCATATGTCTTTAAAATGTGGGCGGAAACCAGAGCACCCAGAGGAAACCCACGCAGACACGGGGAGAACGTACAAACTCATTACAGACAGTGGCCGGAATTGAACCCAGGTCACTGGCGCTGTAAAGAGTTATGCTAACAGTTACACTACCATGCTGAGTCCATGCCCAACATCAACCACCTATGTACCATAATCTGACACTAATCCAATTCCATTCAGCCCATCAAGACCAGCTATTCCCAATCCCCCATCCTTTTCCCACAGCCTGCAAACTCTTTACTTTTAACTACATATCCAGCTCCATTTTTAATACCACAATTGAATTTGCCTCCACTACTTTCCTGATCAGTGTATTCCAGACTAATTACGGGCTACATGAAAATATTTCCTGATTCTTTTACTAATCACCTTCATCAAGAGCCTGGGAGCTCTACGATAAAACAAAGGGGTCCTTCAGTTTTTATGTTGATGGATGGAGATGCTTTACAGACACACAGAAGGTGCATACTCAAAACAAGGCCATATAATAATGTAAGGAAGCAAATTACTAATGGAGAAAGGGTCAGGTGCAAATGTCATTTTTGCAGAAATCCTGCTTATGCTCAAGATAAAAGACGTTTTGGTAGATGAGATGACAGAGATTGCACAATCACTTCTATCTTTTGAGATTGAAAATGTTCCAAATTTGGGACCAAAAACCAGGTCATATGGAAATGTTAAAGAATTTGTCACAACAGAGTAATTTTGGCACCTTCCTGAACTGTGCACAGGAGGACAAACTCCTATGTGGTTTATCAGATGAGTAAGTTCGATCCAAGTTCTTGAATACTGAAGACTTAACAATTGACAAAAGCACCACATCGATGGATGTAGCTTTTAAAAGCAGGAAAGAATTTCAACTGGTGTATAATGTGTAGTCATACAATGAAACAGGAGCTGCAACATTAAGCCCGATTCATGTGAACAAGTTTGCTGTTTAAAACAAGACAGGTGGGAAAAGCTGCTACCAACGGAGTGGAGATCACCCATCACAGATAGAGCCACGAAATGCCTTCAATTGCCAAAGAAAGGACATACAGCATAGCCCAATGTGTAAGACTGGATCCAGGATGGTGAGCCAAATAGGTTCTCAGTGTAAGGAAAATTCTGCTGAAAGCCACAAAGGAGAGTTGTAGACGATTGAGGTTGATGAGCAGCATGAAGAACAAAATTTAAACAGTGGATTTGCCACGAACAATAATAATGGAAAATATAGTGATTTTAAAATTGAAGTGAATGTGAATGACCAATAAAATGAAATGAACATTGATACAGCTGCCGACTGCCCAATTATGGGCAGAAGTATATCATGAGGTTCAGCTAAATGCCATTAGTGAAAAGCACTCTGAATCTGAAGACACATTCTGGCAAGACATTGAAAATCATAGGTCAGATGTGATGTGTAGATTTTCGTAATAGTCACAAAGCAAAGCTGCCATTTATGCTGGCTGATTACACAGACTAACACTGTTGAAAGAAGATTTGTTCAAAGAACTAAGGATGGATTGGAAGATTGTATCCAGTGTGAGCTCTTCGCAACCATGTCTAAATATGCTTCCAGAGCAAAATGCAGATCTAATCAAAGAGTCTTATGCACAAGAAACAGACAACAAACCAATATACTGCAAGCCATATGCACTGAAGATTCAAGGAGAGGAAGTGTCGAATGAACTTGAACACCAAGTGCTGTTCAAAACTGCACTGCATAATTGAGTGACACCAGTTGTTGTAGTGCATTAAGCAACAATTTTATCCAGTTTTGTTGTCATTATAAGGCAATCCTCAACTGAGCCATGGACCTTTTGCTCAAGTTACAGGAATTGGATGCTGAAATGACAAGGACAAAGATCTTTATGAATTTGGACCTGTCCCACATATACACAATTAAACATGGATGGAAAAGCCAACACCATTTAACATTCCACCTCTATGGTAGAATTTATACATACACAAAGATGCCTTAAGGTGTGAAGTCATCATCACAACTATTCAGGTCAATATGGGCATTGAAGCTCTCATAGGAAGCCTTTGCTTAAGAGATTGAGACAGTGAAAATGGACAATGGCTAGAAAAGGCCTGTTGTCTTTGCAATGCATACACTGACAAGGAACAGGAAGTACAGTACACACAGAGAGAAAGAGGATCACGAGATTCCACCACCCCTTGTCGATAAGGCCGTTCATTTTGGTCACAAAACATAAGTTTGTTGGCTATACCCGTACCCAAATCTGCAAATATCACAGTGGTGGCCTTAAGAATGAAGCAGTGAGACATCTTCCTATCCCTATGGAACAATGATATTGAGTTTCAAACATACAATCAAAATCCCCCTGTGATGGCATTATCATGGAGAAAAACAGATACAAACATACAAAATGCAATGTGCACCCTACAGGTAGTAGAATGAATTTCTTGCAGCATCGGTGGAGATAATGAGATAAATGCAGAAGGATCGGCGATAAACCAAGTACATGAGTATATTTTGTGTGACTGGATTGATTAGGACACATGACTGGATGCGAATAAAAAGCCTTTCCATCACTGACAATGTGAGTTGTTCACAAAATAGGGCTGCATCAAATGGGATTACAGGGCAGTTATAACACAAACAAAGCAGTATAATGGAAGAACATCCATCATTTTCTGTTTTTACTTTAACTTCACTCAGAGCACTTGGGTATCGCTAACGTGAAGGCCGCCACTCAGAGCTTTGCCCATTGGCCCAATGTACCTGGTCCTGATAGGAATGGCAGAAGTTATAATGGACACACTTGTGATAATTTACCAAAATTCTCTGGAGTCTGGGCAGGTCCCGGCAGATTGGAAGACAGTGAATGTCACGCCATTGTTTTAAAAAGGATTTAGGCAAAAGGCAGGTAACCATAGGCCAGTTAGCTTAACGTCTGTAATTAGGAAAATGCTTGAAGCTATCATTAAGGAAGAAATAGTGAGACATCTGGATAGAAATGGTTTCATCAGGCAGATGCAGCATGGAATCAGGAATGGCAGGTCCTGTTTGACAAAATGATAGGGGTTCCTTGTGGTTATAATGACCGCAGTGGATAGAGGGGAACAGGTGGATGTTGTATACTTGGATTTCCAGAACGTGTTCGATAAGGTGCTGCATAAAAGACTTATCCATAAGATAAGGATGCATGGAGTTGGAGGTAATGTATTAGCATGGATAGAGGATTGGTTAACCAATAGAAGGCAGAGAGTTGGGATAAATGGGTGTTTCACGCTTGGCAATCAGAGGTGAGCGGGGTGCCGCAGGGGTCGGTGCTGGGCCCACAATTGTTCACGATAGACATTAACGATTTGGAAGAGGGGTCTGGGTGTAGTGTATCTAGGTTTGCTGATGACACTAAATTGAGCGTTAAAGCAAATTGTGCAGAGCGCAGTGTCTGCAGAGAGATATAGATAGGTTAAATGAGTGGGCAAGGGTCTGGCAGATGGAGTATAATGTTGGTAAATGCGAGGTCATCCATTGTGGAAGGAAAAATAGAAGATCAGATTATTATTGAAATGGTGAAAGGCTGCAGCATGCTGTTGTGCAGAGGGACTTGGGAGTGCTTGTGCATGAATTGCAAAAGGTTGGTTTTCAGGTACAATAGGTTATCAAGAAGGCAAATGGAATGTTGGCCTTCATCGTTAGAGGGATTGAATTTAAGAGCAGGGAGGTTAATGCTGCAACTATACAGGGTACTGGTGAGTCCACACCTGGAGTACTGTGTGCAGTTCTTGTCTCCTTACTTGAGGAAAGATATATTGGCTTTGGAGGTGGTGCAGAGGAGGTTCATCAGGTTGATTCCAGAGATCAGGGGGTTAGCCTATAAGGAGAGATTGAGTCGCCTGGGACTATACTTGCTGGAATTCAGAAGAATGAGAGGACATCTTATAGAAACATATAAAATTATGAAAGGGTTAGATAAGATAGAGGCAGGAAGGTTGTTTCCACTGGTAGGTGAGACTAGACTAGGGGACATAGCCTCAAGATTTGGAGGAGTAGATTTAGGACAGAGATGAGGAGAACTGATTTTCCCAGTAAGTAGAGAATCTGTGGAATTCTCTGCCCAGGGAGGCAGTGGAGGCTACCTCATTAAATATATTTGAGATACAGTTAGATTTTTGCATAGTAGGGGAATTAAGGGTGATGAGAAAAAGGTAGGTTGGTGGATCTGAGTCCACAGCCAGATCAGCCATGATCTTATTGAATGGTGGAGCAGAGTCAACAGGCCAGATGGCCTACTCCTGCTCCTATTTCTTATATTCTTATACACAAGGAAGGACTAGCAAGCAAGTGCACAATTCTCCCAAGGCCACCAAGTGTACCATTCCAAGTATGAAGAGGGCCACAAGACCATACCAGCATTGCTGCATTGACTATTGCTCGAAAGAAGTGGATAACTTCTTGAAAGGTGTGGACAACTTCCAGATGTTGGTGGTGCACAGGCATTCAAAGTAGGTTGAGGTAAGTCTTGCACCACCGCTGAGATACAACTCAGATTCATTTTTGTGACACATGGTTTTCCCCAAAGAGGAAAATTGGATTGGCTAATGGTCCACAATTTTGACAATTTGCAAACTGAAATGGGATCAAATATCACTTCCTATCTCCCCCCTTTCAGTCCCAAACATTGAGCTGGGTCATCAGTACCTCCAGCAAAAGAAGTTTTAAAGAAGCAAGTCACAAAAGGCAAATCAAGTCTTACCATGAAGTGTCAACTCCCAGATTTTCTTCTGAGCTGTAGTTCAACACCTCCCTCCACCAAAGGAGACACTTCCACAGAAATACTGATGCACAGTATTGCATCAGTGCATGTGCTTCAGCCAAATCTGGAAGGGAAAGTGGAAAAAATGAAGCAAAGCAAACATCACTCTGCAAGATATAAAGGAAGGTGGTTCAGATTACATGATAAAGTTTGTATATAAGAAATAAGATATAAGAAAATGGGATATCAGATAGATTTGGAGATACACAGTTCAAAGAATTATCTCATAAGAGCTGGAGAGATATTCAGAACAGTTCACTTTTACCTCTTGATCTTAGTGCAGGATACCCAAGAGAATAGTGAAGATGATCGGGAATTTGAACATATGGGAATTTGAATATACTCCCAATGTAACTCATAAAGTTGTTAGAAGAAGAGTTGACACAGAAAATGACTGACGAGTGTCAAGAAGTGATACCTTCAAAGAATCCAGTGATGGGGGCTGCTTCAACATCTGTTCAGTCTCCAGGATAAACATTAGCAACAAGAGTTCAAAGCCTTATGAATTAGTTTGTGAAGTTCTAACTTTTTAAATGTCCTCAAATTGGTTTCACTCTTTTCTTTTAAAGGTGAAAAATGTAGTATATCTTCATAAGTGTGATGATATATTTGATCATCTGTACATCGTGGGCATGTGCACTGTTTGTAAAGGACCTTAAGTAAACGAGGCACACCTTTCAGAACTCTCTTCTGTATGACTCTGCACACTGTGCATTTAACTGAACAAAGGATTCACAAGGGCACAGACACCACAATGTTTCCAATGAGAAACATTAAGGTAAGTCAGCAATTGATGACAGGCGACAAGTGGCACAGTGCTTAATTCATTGTTGTTAGGGGCAGGCAAAGTTGACGGGAAAATGCTTGAGGCAGGTATGAGGAGAGTTGTCCTTTTGCCGTTTATGAACGGTGTTCTCAGTGGAATGTGATGTACCATTCCAAACACTGAAGAGAGACCAGACTACAGAACCTAATAGCGGATAGATAAAATAATCCTTCGAGACACTCTAAAGCAAAGGTGGACTGTTCAATTGTGCAATGTAAAGACTGATTGACCAGGATTGCATGTCAGTGCTTTTTTCAGAGACTCACTGATATTGGGGAACCCAACCATTCCACATTTACAGCTTGCCTATGTTAAGCCCCTCACACAATAAGACTCAGTTCCAAGAAAATTTATTCACTTTGGAACATTTTGAGGTAATGGAAGATGCAACACAAATGCATCCTATGGCACCAATTGAATGTGCCTTTAAGATGCAATGTATTTCTCCCTGCTTATTTCTTGTCTCCTTCAGAAATGCATTTTCATCGTCTAAATTGTCCATCATTATGGAAACAATGGAATTTTAATCTGTGTCTTAACGTATGCTTCAGCTCAAATAGTCCAAGCAACTTCAAGAACTGAAGTGTTGGAGAAGCAAAAAAGATTGACAGGAATGATAAACAAATAGGAGGAAGTAACTAGACAATGGACACAATTAGGTCCAATGGAGAATGATGTTAATCCTCTGAAATCTCACCAGATTTTCCAATTCAAGAGAAATTTTAACCAAAGAATGGAAAGAATATGCAAGGAGTTGTTGAAGGAATAGCATTCAAATCTGCACATGATGGAGAAAGGAAGAGAGGCAAATGTTGAAAGGGTTGAATGAAATGCAGCAGGAAGAAGCTTGTGTGGAACTGTTAGGGTGAATCAACGTGTTGTGCTATGAAATCAGTTACTCAATATTAGGAAAGTAGTTGAAAGTAAAAAGAAGAACATTGTCAAAGGATGCATTACCTAGCAAAACATGGAGCAAAGTGTGGAAGATCAAATCAGCTTCTCAAACTGTGATCTCTTTAAAAGAAGCCTGATCATAGTGGATTTATTTTTATGTCCAATTTATAAGGGTAAGAACTGTGAATGCCTCCTCGAACAAAGTTACGGTTTTGATACTGTTCATTTTAATTGTTGTATGATTTAAATGAGATGCCCACATGCCTGCTCCTTTAGTGGACCTCCCAAAGGGCAGTGAGAAGGTAATGAATTGAGTGATTATTATTGGGCACGTCAAGGGTACAATCTCACCCAAGCCAATTTTGCACATGAAATACTCTTCTGCTGTTGGAGAGGAAACAAATATTAAAGAAGTAAAGGATATTGAAAGAATACAAAACTGTGAGGATTAAGTTTTCAAAAATCACATGCACCAAAGTAAGCTAACCCCCACTCCAAATAAAATGCAACATTTCACGCTCATAATGAAGCTAAAGATAGCAGTCGAGTCACCAAATCTACCCAAACTTTCTGCAAAGATATCATCTTTAAGGAAGAGAGCATGTAAAATACAGAGTGTATAATGTTTCGTTAACATTATCTTTCGAAACCAACTGAGACTGTGTATGCCAGCAAAACACACCAGATATCAGTAAGCAGCATAGAAAAGTTGGAAAATATCAAGCAGCACCTCACTGATCTCTTCTGCCTTTGTTACCCACCTCTCTCCACCTCTACGCAGACACAAGAATGTACTACTGCCTCATACAAGCTGCATGTTTCACCTCTTGTACCATACAGTGGTAGAATATTCAGAAAAATTGGATCACAAGCATATTGGCCAGAACAGTATAGTATATAAGCAGATGGATGGTGCGTTATCACAGCAGGTCTGTTAAGCAACCTAACTCTCCAATACATAACCTGTGGGGATTGAGAAAGCTACTGCATATTATAAAAAGAATAGTGCTGTAACAGTAGTCAGTGGATAAAGAATGCACATACCAAGCCACCAAATGGTCCTGCATAGAATGTTTCATTTCAGTAAGAGACTTGCAATACCATCACATTTTGTTTTAGATGATCTACTCTTCTCAGTCTGGGTAATGGTCCTCTACGTGGTTTTGAGAACAAGGAACAAAACCTGGGAGAACATGTAAGGCAGAGATAAATCTACCAAGTGCCTGTGTGGTGTGGTCATTTTATCAGAACTTCATGCTCCACCCTATAACTATATCCTTTCTCCCGTGCTGCTTTAGTGTGATGTGGAGCTCGTTATGACATGATTTCAAACTCTGAAATGAAATTACACTGGGAATGGTCGAAAAGTGATCGCTGTTGTTGTTCAGACCGTTCCAGCCAACTTACTTCCAATTAGAAATGTAAATCTGTCTAAGGACAAGCCATCTTTTCACATTAAAAGAGATCCACCGTAGATGCATAACAATTTCATTAAGATTTGGCATTGGATCATTATTTAAAATCAAATAATCGTTATGCCCCTAATATGCATGTATATTGGTATCACCAAAGACCTTCCTAACAGATGGGAATTCTAATGTTGCAAGGATTAATTATTGTAATTGTGTGCATGGCAGCTTTATTCCACCTCTCATTACCCCCTCTGCCTCTTCACAATTAACTCTGATTTATGATTCACATTATTTTTATGTGGAATGACTGTGTTTTACCATCTGAAAAAAATCTAATAAAGGGGAAGACTATTGAAATTAAATCATAGCGCACAGTCATCTCTTACAGCTGATTTTCATTCCTGTAAGAGAATACGAGTGTGGTAAATTTAGGCCATTCAGACATTGCCTGTTGATGATTATTAAATTTGTGTGGTGCTGTTACGTACAAGGCCTATGCTGTAGCCATAAAAGCAGGAAGAAATGAGAACCAAGGTCAGTCCAGGCTCAATTAACTCAGAAGCATCTAACTAAGAAGGGACTGGGCATTCACAAGCAATCACAATGTTGGTCAGGTAAGATAAAGTGCAAGGTGAAGTAGTTACAGTTTATACCTCCAGGTAGGAAAGTTTGAAAGGAATATGATTCAGATAATTAGATTGATGAGCTAAAGATCATTTACCGACCTGTGCTGCCCTTAATTGCCTTCCCACCTAAATGGGCAGGATCAATTGGTGACGAAATTGGTCAGCAACACTTAAAGCAAGCTGGCAGTGAATCCCTATTTCCTTTTAAACTGTGCACAATCTTTTTCTCAATTAAGTCAGACCTGATGTTGATTCACTACTTCGCACCACCGAGAATTTTGTTTTTTAGGTTTATCGAATTGTTGATTCTGACTGCTTCTCATGGGCACAGACTACCAGAATATACTAATCCCACCACCAACACCAGCCAGGGCTTCTCAAGAGCAAGTGTGACGTCCCAAAGGCAGATCGTGGTGCACCATTTTCTCAGAGGTAGAGGAATGGTGGAATAAATCTAAGGAGAGTTGGGCTTCATTTCAAGAACAGACCACTATTAGCCTTCCACCATGGAATACATAAACAGGACAAGGCCTCAGAGAGGGTAGGAATGGGGCAATCCGTGACCTGCTACAGAAACATTTCAAGCCATTGAACTCGACACACTCCTGGTAGTTCAATGGACAACATGTTCAGGCAAAGATTGTTCAATCAATGCAGTGCCTCTGGCAGCACTTATTGGAAAAAGACTTGAATATAAATAGCGACCTTTATGACCTTCAGATTTCCCAAATGCTCCACGACCAGTGATGTACTTTGAAGTGAAGTCACTGATGTTATGTAGGAACTGCAGCAGCCAATTTATACACAGCAAGTTCCCTCAAGCAGCAATCTAGTAATTACTAGAGCCAAAAGTTAAATACAACAGATATTAGTGATCTGAAATAAAACTGAAAATGCTGAGAATACTCAGCAGGTCAGACAGCATTTTCTCATTTTGTTAGGTTGTTCCTGAGCCACAGATTCTGTTCCAAAGCCAGGCTGCAAGAATGGCCAGCCTAAACCATTTCAAACTGGTTGAGACTAACACAGCAGACACATGGCTGATGTAGAGCTGGTCAATAAATCCTAGACCACAGCAAAGTCTGAAAATGTGGCACCAAGAAACAGAGTTAATGTTTCTAATCAACGACCTTCCTGCAGCTATCCAACTGTCCTGCTCACTCTCAGAACTGATTACATCCTTCTTCAACCCTTCCAACAAAGAAAATGTCATCGGCCTGAAACATTAAGTCTGATGCTGTCTTCACAGATGATTCTGGTTGAGAACCTTCATCTTCACCAAATTCAAATGAAGGATCTTGACCCAAAATGTCGACTGTCCATTTCCCTCCATAGATGCTGCCTGACCCGCTGAATTTCTCCAGCACCTTGTGTGTTGCTCCATATTCCAGCATCTGCAGTCTCTTGTGTCTTCATAGATACTGCCTGATCTGCTGAGCATTTCTAGTAGTTTCTATTTTATTTATTAAGATCTCAAAGTTGATTGGTTGATTATTTCTCAGTGAGAAGCCCACTGCCATTCCTCACACAATGCCAATGAATCTTTTACAAAGAAAATGCAAGGATTTATGCTTTTTATTTTATTCTCAGCTGGTTGGCAGGAGTGCACAATGGCTATTGTGAACTTTGCTTCATCTGCCAAAGATGCTTGTTGAACACACAGGGTTAAGTCAGTTTTTCAGGAACGCTGCTCTGATTTGGGATGTTCCCTGACAGCTGCTTCGCTTGGTGTCACATTCCTAGAGTTTGCTGTGGCCCGGGACTGATTGACAAGCTCTGTGTCAGCCATGCGTCTGCTATGCTAGTCTCAACCAGTTTGAACTGGTTAAGGCTGGCAGTGCTCACAGTGTGGGAATGCCTGGCTTTGGAAAAGAATCTGTATCTCTGGAACAGCAGAATAAAACAATTAAATGCTGATTTTATTCAGAAAGATTTGGTCCCTTTGAATAACTGATCTATAAACTGCAAATGCATAAAGGCCAGTATTTTGCCATCATTTGTCCAGATAATGATGGAACTAAAGATGAAGAAAGATTCCTGTGTAATTTTTGTTTTAGTTGCTCACATGCAGGATATAAATGTTAAGGGCTTGGCCATCCCCTGTTACCCCTGAGTTCAATGGCTTTCCATGTTAACTCAAAGGGCATTTAAGAGTCAACCACATTGGTGGGTCTGGGGCCAGACCTGGGCCAGATCAGATAAGGATGAGGGATTTCCATCCCTGAAGAACATGCACACACCAGGTGGCTTTTTACAACAGCTTTGTAATTTCACAGTCTGAATTTCTGATACTAGCTTTTTGTTTCAGATTATTTAATTCCTTAAATTTAAATTCCTCAGCAGAATTTAGCTCATGTCTCTAAACCAATAGTCTGGCCTCCTGATGCCAACTCAGTGACAATTATATTCTGCCGGATTAGTCTAGATTTTCTAGAGTTGCTGAGTAGTCATTCAAAGCCTGCACACTTAAAGATGCTTCCATTGCCGACTAGAGGGGAGAATTCCAGCTTTGATCGCTTGCACAATGTGGGTGCAGGAATATTGACCTGCCATTGCACTACCCTGCTGACTGCTTCATTGAGGTTAACTGAACCGAATATTGGAAATGTAGTACATGGTCTCACACCCACTCAATGCCAGTGACCATCTTCATGTTTTCAGTTCGGTTCTCAAATGAGTTGCAAGTCATTGGAAGTGAGCCGCTTAGTCAGAGCATGATTTCCTCATCTGAAAGTGCTGATGTATCACTTTTCATACTGGGACAGCTTGAACTGAGGTTGATGTTAATTCTTCAGCGTGATCAGATTGAAGATGCGCAAGACATGTCCAAAATTGGTAGGAGTGAATTGTCGCTATGACAACCAAGCACATAAATGGGGTTGGAAATTACTTCTGGAGCTTGGATCGCTAGATGTCAGTGTATTGATGCTGGTGATTTGAAAATATCATTTGAAATAAATTGTCATAATGATTTAATTCATTATAATGATTTTTTATCTTTCCTCATGAAAGTGGTCTGCAGATGTTAGGTGTTCCAGGAAATTATTGGACACTACTCTGGATCGGCTTAACTACCAACACTCATCTGAAGTCTTGTCCGCTGTCACACTTTACAACCAGGGTAACTAATATTCTCCTCTTTGAGTCATGAAACTCTCTCTGGTGTTGTTGGATTGAAAGGCACAGAACATGGTGCAATAGGCATGTGAAACTGCTTCCTGCTGTTGAAAGGCTGAACTCTGATTCTCTGGAAGATGATAAAATTATGATCTGACATACAACATGTCCCACAAACTAGGTGACTTTTATCCCCAACATTTCTGTCTTAAATTTAGGCTCTAGCAGCAGACCTGCCTCTGATGAATAGAGACCAGCAAATCTTTCATATGCTCAGACTTAACAGTTAACCCCATTCTTGGCATTGATCATCAGGCAGTATGGCACCGCAGCACCACCCCCCCCCCCCCCCACCCCCACCGATCCCCTGAAGATTGAGTCATATTCCTTTCCTTCTTCTGGGACTGGAACCAGTTACCTGGGATTGAATCTGATCTGTGAAGCCCAACTACTCTTTCCTTTAACCCACTGAACTGCTCGTTTCGATTGAAGTGTGGGAGGGGTCATGGTAGAATCTAGAACGCCCTGAATTATGTTTCTGAAAGCTTATCAATAATACCAGGAAAGAATATGATCAATTTTAACTAGGTTCTCGGTGGACAGACAGTTAAAGTAACCGGGAACACATTGAGCTTCTATCTGCGTTGCTTTGACTCTAAACTTAATTCACTTCTCGGCTACTATTGGGACTTGCTTCTATCCCTCCAGGTGAAGAGGGTGAGAAAAAGTCTATTTCAAACCTGTTTACTTTCCATCTGGGACCATGTGAGTGCCCAAAATAATATGACATTGGACAAGAGTCTGACGTTATTTCAGTGCAGGTGGTTGGCTCCCTTGTGACACACTTCTGCCCAGAAGCTTGATACAATAAAGTCTAATTTTGCCTCAAATATCCACTGAGGCTGAACTGTAATGTTATTTGTTTTTTACTTGATCAGGTGATATTGCCACATTTTTCCATTTCAATGATATTTCTCTGCTTCACATGTGTGCCTGTGTGCAGTATAAGGCTAAGGGAACTGAATGGAACCAATATTCTAATAACTCTTCCATCAAGGGTCAGCTTATCCCATCTCTTCACCACCCCTGTACCATTCCCCTGTGATCCTGGCCTAAGATTAGCATTCCCACCCTATTCGACATGGCTTTTGCCTGCACATTTCCACTTATACGGAAGATAGGAGTTGGTTTACAGTGAGTAATGGTTGGAATGAATAAATCTGACTCATTATATCCTTTATGGTCAGCTTAGGCCACACTGCATTGGGAATACAATATCTGATTCTCTCTGAATTGGGAAGACAAGGCATTCAGTCCGGTTACTGTGACTAATGGGGCATAGAAATTCTATCAGAATAGCTGGGCATTTTGTGGATATGTTGGATTAGGAATATTCCTTTCTGTTAGAAATCTGTAATAATATGACAATTTTTCCCCTTTCTTTATAAAATTAGGAATGTAGCAATACTTTCTTCTTGCTGTACAAAACCAGTGGTGGATAAATACCTGTTGAGCAGAGGCCCAATAAACACACTAATTCACTCTTCCTCTCCAACAACTTTATTGAAAACCTGTACAACTGATGTATTAACAGAAATAAGCAATAAACTACATATGGTATTAACTGTGACATTTACATGCAGCACAATGCCAGTCTAAATATATACATTTTATCTGCCTTATTAACATATTTATGAGGCCTTTTCTGGAATTATGACTGAGATTAGCTGACTGCAAAAGAACCGTTTCTGCTACTTATTCTTCAAGCTACTCATCTAATTAGCATTTTGGAAAATACCAGTCAGGCTCTGAGGCTTCAAATTATTCATTTAATTCAGATTACTCTTTAGAAACATTCCTTAGACCTCTTTCTGATAGGAGACAACATTGCAGACAGTACAGAAACTTTCAGGAACATTTTGTAGCCTTAGTGAGACTATTATGAGAGGCCCTGAGAAAAAATTCCCTGCACTTTATTTGTCATGGCCTTTCTGAGCATGTTTCTGCTTTTATGGAGGATAGGAATTGGCTTATTTTGAATAATAGTTAGAATTAGAAAACCTGACGCATGTTAAATCCTTTTTGCTCAGTGGAGATCATGCCACATTGGGAACAAAATATCCTCCAGTTACTGAATTGGGAAAATGTGGAATTCAGTCCAGTTACAGTGAAAAACAGGGCATAGCAATTCTACCAGAATAAAGGAGGATTTACCATCAGTATTGGATTAGAAAAGATGGGATGTACTTCTCTTCTCCAAGTGAGTCAGGTGGTCAGAACACGCCAGAAGTTCTTAGAGCATGATCGTCTTATCGTCTCACTAAGACGACAAAATGTTCCTGAAAGTTTCTGTACTGTCTGCAATGTTGTCTTCCATCAGAAGCAGGTCTAAGGAATGTTTGTAAAGAGTAATCTGGATTAAATGAATAATTTGAAGCCTCAGAGCCCACTTGGTATTTTCCAAAATGCTAATTAGATGAGTAGCTTCAAGAATATGAAGCCAGAGGTCTGGGGATGTGGGAGGGGTGGGGGCACTTCTTGGAAGTGTGTAGATCACTAACACTATGGAAATGTGGACGGCTCCTTTAAGTGAACTGGGTTTCCCACTGGCAGGAATCAGGAAGAACTTCCACCTGCTGCCCACACACACCGTGACTGGAGTCAAATTCAAACCCTGTTGGTTGAATTTTTAACATTTAGGGACTGATATGTAGCCCATTGCTTAAAGTATGTAGGGCAAAAGTAACAATCTGGCATTAAATTGAGGAGGTCACAGGGGCCAGCCACAGTGCAGACTTCCTGGCTGTGAGCAGATCTTATTCTATCAAATAACACAGACGAAGGCAGAACATGAACCTAAAAGTTTCTTCCCTTCACCAAAGTAACTCTGTAATCTCAAGCATGAAAATGAGAAATAGTACAATGCTCCCACTTGTTTATATCCCATCACCTGCAGCAGGAGCCAATGAGGATGCAGGGAGATGGTGCAGTAACCTCCAAAGACATTTCCCACTCTGCTCAGCTGGAGTTCTGCCAGGGAGCAGGCAAAACTCAAGGAGGAAATTTGAACCACTTTGATACACAGTTAGAGAACTCTCTTTGATCTAATAGAATCTGTTAGTTGGATGCCTCCTGGTGTGTTGAGAGAGACAAAAATGTTAATTTCCGATTACTGTCAGCTGTTATAATAAGCAGGCTGTTATTATGGGGGAGAATAGCAGTTAGAATCCATTATCTCATAGTTTACTAAGGTGCTAAGACTGCTAACATTTTGGTTGCATGGCTGCTTCAAAGAAATTGCTTGAAATTCAGATAATAAACATCTGTGGAATTGATGAACCATCTTATGTGCCTCAGTCTCCTGTTCATATTTGCCATCTTACAGATGAAATGTATTTAAGAAAGAAAAGACTTGCATTCAGACAGTGGCTTCAACAAGGTACAGGATTAAGATGTTGCCTTCTTGCCCACTTTTCTAATGACATCATATTTCTTTTCCTCAAACCCTTATAGAGGAACTCTTGACACATGTTGAGGAATAATGTCAATCAGCCAGTAATGAAAGGCAGGCCTCAGGTGTCTAGAAGAAGGAACCTACATTTAGAAAGACCCTTTCTTAAACTCAGGATGTCCCAATGCACTCAAATGTATGAAGTACTTCTATAGTGCAGTCATTTGAAATAAAGGGGAATGTAAGGCTCCAGAAGTCCCACGTAAATGTATGTAGGTAGACACCATGGAGTCATTTCTCCATCACCTTGTGCCACCTTTTTTAGGTGTGAAAAGCAGTGTTAAATCAAGCAGTAACCTATGGTCACCAATGTGTTCTTGCAGCTTTCAAACTTCTGGCTGAGCTTCTCTGAAAACTATGCTGCACCACACCCTGAAACAGCACAGGATTTAAATGGAGCACAGCTTGAACTAGACTAGCTCCTCCTTGACTCTGCTGGAAACAAACAGAATACCCATCAGCCCCAAACAAGTAAAGTAGTCAACGAGGCTGCACATGTTGCTTGTTAACTACAGCACCATTTAAAGGGACAGGCACCAAGGTGCCTGGAATTGTAATATTCAAGCTTGTGGCTTTTGCACATTAAAATTCTGATTAGTTGTGTGGGAAGAGATCTTGATGAGGAATCATGTTGAAAAATGCCATTAAATATGAAGCAGGAGAAGTTAGAAGAAAGTTGAGCAGAATGTTCAGGTTTGTTGGTGCAGTGAATGCTTTCCCAATAGTCACAACCTTGTATGATGTTCAGAGAGGATATTTAAAGCAGGACGAGCGACATTGATTTAGTGATGTCACTACTGGCGAATAACGTTCATTGTGAAAACATTGACATTTTCCAAGCCTGATTCCAAGTTCACTGCTTCAAGTCATGCCAGTGAATTCAGCCAAATCACCTCAGAGATTCCTCACATACACTTGTACTTTGTAAAATGTTCATAAAAATCTTTAAATTTTAAATCAGAATAGGAACCCCCTCTGATTTTGACTTTACAGGCTACATAGGAATTTTAAATCATGGGTTCAGGCTGCAACTGCTTTCTCCAAAGGGACATGCCAAAAGCAACAATGACTTTAACTAATAACCGTCACTAACTTCGTAAGATTGAAATCATATAGAATCCAGTGATAAAGAGACATGTGGACTGGTGAAAGGTAAGCCTTAAGGAACACCTTAAAGGAGGAGAAAGAATCAGAGGGGTTAAAAGAAGGAAGCACAGACTCAGGCCCCAGGTACATAAATGCACAATTCCTAATGATAGAGTGATTAAAATTGGGGATGTCCACGAGGTAGAATTGGAGGAGAACAGATATCTCTGAGGGTTGTGGAACTGGAAGAGATTTCGGAAATGATGAGGGTGAGGCCATGGAGGGATTTGAAAATGAGGATGACAATTAAGTTACTTTTAGATCAAATGCCAATTTCTGTTTGAGAGCAGAGTGGTGATGGGTGAAGGGGATCCGGTGCAAGTTATCCCATTCATACAGGAAGCTCAGTGGGATAGTCAAATAAGGGTGGGGTCAGGTGAAGTTTCTCAAAAATTTCTCCACAACTTTACACTAACTCTTTCCAATTTATTTTAAGTTTTCCATTGTAGATCATTGTTCCATTTGAAGGATACGTGGTAGAAGAATGAAGTGTCGGACTCTAGAAATCAATTGATATGGTGTGTACAGAGCTGAACAAACCTGACTATAGGAATAGTCGGCCCTTGACCACTGGAACACAGAATGGACACGTGGAAGCCTCCTGATCCATGACACTGACACTGTCCATTGAGTTCACAAAATGGTAAAGAAAATAACAGTTCCTGCTGAAAACATGCAAATGACCAAGAATGAACTTAAGACTTACCCTAGTATGGCAGAGAATCCATGAAGATAAAGCTCTGAAGAATGGTCACACCTCACAGTCTGTTTGATATTCCTCTTACTCCAATGGAATGAATTGCAGCTGGTTTTAAAGAAATAAAAACACAATGAAGCAAATGAATAAAACCAATTTACTTGGAAACACAGCTCATTTAATGTGAACAGTTTCTTTCTGAAAATAGTCAAAATGCAACCACTCCACTGAATTAGTTAAAATTAATTGAAATCCTTATGTCTGACTCTTGTTAAATTAGAAGGAAAAGTTGTTTCTTCTCTTTCCTAACAACAGAACTCTGTTTGAGAAGAGGAAGAAGAAGTTCTTGTTTTATGTAACAGATTGTTACATCTTTCAGAAATATCTCAAGGTATTTCGCATCAAATGAAGTACTTTGAAGCTCAGTGATTGTGAATGTGTAAGACATGTGGTAACCGTAGTAGGCAGCACAAGTGAGCAAGAATAAGGAAGTAGAAAACCTCAGAGAATAAACTACAATAATCTGTAAAATAAATAACATTTTCAAAATTAGTGGCAATTGCCAATAAAACACAATCAAATCATATAAAAGTGTTTCTAAATCATTCCTGCTATCATCTTATTTACTGATTAAGTGGAATCTAGGAGGTTTTGAATTAGATATATGACATAAATTCTTAATATTAATACTAAATTTATCAATGAAATAAATTATTCTGTCTGCTATATGAATTGCTGTCTCTCTGGGATCTGGGCTGCAGTTCCCAGTTTTCACTATTATAACTGTGTGTTGGCTAAATGAGGAAGTTCCATTGTGTTACAGATGTCTGGAAATGTTATCTTTATAATGTTGCTGTAGGATTTCCTACCTTTCTGGGATCTGAGCTTCAGTTGTACAGCAGTTCTCAAATTTCATTGTTTGTCTGAG
Organism: Pristis pectinata; assembly: GCF_009764475.1. Taxonomy (NCBI): domain Eukaryota; kingdom Metazoa; phylum Chordata; class Chondrichthyes; order Rhinopristiformes; family Pristidae; genus Pristis; species Pristis pectinata. Next base: position 28,954,262 of record NC_067421.1, on the reverse strand, counting down.
AACCTGCCTAAATAAAGGGACTCCATCATGTCTCAGACTCCTAGAGTTGACTAGTGTCTTACTGTAATTGTTGATTTGGTGGATTATACCTCTCAGGATAACACCACTGTGATGTGTGTTCACTCTAGATTAGAATTACAAATGGAAATTATGGCTCTTGCATTCCACTACACCTATCCTTGGACAGTGAGACTACATTTGTCAACAAAATGTGGTTTTGAGACTGTAAGACTGCCAGTTTTCTATTAATCATGAATAACTTTCTGCTTGCTTTGAAAACAAGCTCTGGCTTTCTAAATGAGCAATTTTCTCCCTGCATACCGTGTTCTGATTGAAACCCTGATCCAGGGCAAACATATTTTCTCTCAGAACAGCCACTGTCATTGTTCACAGTGTCTCACATCATTAAGCAAGCAAACACGAAGTATTCTAGGCTTGCCATTTCCAAAGTCCATTTCTGCTTCTCTGTCCTGCTGTGCCCCACTCTCTTGGCTCAAAACAACATCACTTTAAGTAAGAAGACTGGGCACCGTGGTGTACAGTGACCCTGAACTTTCTTAAATGAGGCAGAACACAAATTGTGAATTATTTTGTCAATAACCAAACTGAACACAGAGTTATTTAAATAACATGTATAACATCAAAAAATGCATAAGAATATCATACCAAATGTATTTTGTTAAATTGTTCCTATATTCACTATACAGAATTGATTATAAGATTTCTGACTGGTCTAATATGCTCCATTTTCAGCCTGAATTAGTTCCTATCACATAGCACTTCAGCCACCAGAACAACGACCCAATTCTAGGCCAGAGTCTTCACAGGATACTAAGTTGTTTCTCTTCCCCCGATCTCCTACCATCTACCCACTCATCCCACTTGCTCCTCCCCATCCCACAACAATAGCATGACAAATCCAGGAGATTTCCCAGAGACTGTTGTTGGTTTAATTAATTACTGTATTAATATAAATAGCTAGCTACATTGACAATGCTGCAGTTAGGGAGTGTTGACCATCAAAAAAGTGACTCCAGGTTTTTCCATTAAATAGTTATATCAGCCTAAATTGGGATCTCAAAGTCCAATACTTCTCTTTTTCACACTTAGCAGAGTTAAAAAAAACTGGAGGATTGCCAAGGTGTAATTGAGAATATTTCCTTAAACAGTTTGGAACCAAAGATGAATTGTGATCATTTTCTGCTCTCTCCAATTAGTATTTGCATGTGGTATGTTGGAAAGGACTCGATTCACACCTAACTATCGTAAGGATGCCAACCTGCCATACTGATCTTTGAGATTAATAGGAGGGAGAAATCTGGAATAGAATGATTTTACATGGGCACTGGATGGGCTGTGTTTGATGAACTAGTTTTTTTGTGCGCATCAGACATGCATCTCAATAAAACGTGGAGAAAATTGATGTTTGCAAACTTTCAGTCAATTTTCATCAAGCCTACTGTAGTGAAGGAGTTAATTTCCAAAAGCACCACGAAGATGAATTCAACATACTTTGCATAAACCTGTTCCCTCCTTTTCCAAGCTAAACAGCACCACTAATATTGCAGTGTCCTAATTAGTTTCCAGATTAATTTTTAATAAATGCAGTTCTAATTGGCAACATACCTAGATTAAAATGTGTTTTGTAGAGAAATTTATCGCTTTTAGTGTGGGTCAAGATCAAATTTATCATATGTGTCTTAAGTGATAATTAACTCTTTAATTTGCGATGTTTGATATCAAGTAAATTTGAGATCGACAGAAAATTTAAATAAGACCAAAAATCCCGGAGGAGAAAATGTGAGAAAGCATTCCATAACAACTCAAAAACAAGACAGTTTTTCTTTCTGTATTGTTGTTTCTGCCTGCCTCCCTGTATTCCATTTAAATATGCTCCTTTCTGTCTCTCTGTCTGTGTGCATTAATCTTTGTGTGTATCTATCTGAATTAGTATTCATCTGTGTGTGTTTGTGTTTATGTGTGGGTGTAGGTGTATGTCCCTCTATATCGCTCTTTCTCTGTATTTCTTCTTCTCGTGCTGCTAAACTAATTTTTCATATTCAAAATAAAAATTACAGTTGGAGTAGATAGATGTTCAATAACATCAGCTTATGGTGACTGTGGAATGAAGCTGCCATAATACTGAAAATAATTAAGCTCAGGAGGGTTTACAAATAAGATCTTTATTTAAAGCTGATTGAATCAAACTATGTAAATTTCATGCGTGAAAAGTATAACTTGAAATACCAAAAAGATATTGACTGTGGAGAATCTGAAGATGTAGATGTTTCTCAAAGTGAAGCCTTTCCAGGAACAATGGGATACTCTCCTCTCGCCCTTTATGAAAATCACTAGCAGAATATGAGCATTGCTGGTAAAGCCAGCATTTATTGCCCATTCCAAATTGCCTGAAAACTGAGTACCTTCGTGGGTCAATTTTGAGGATGTTGTTGTGGGTCTGGGGTCACATTTGATAAGAATAACAGGGCACTCTCCCTGAAGATATCACAAAAACAGATGTGTTCTTACACAGTCCATTTGTTGCACTGTTTCCATTACTGGCATAAATTTTATTAAATCAATTGAATCTAAATTCATCTGCCATACTGAGATTTTAAATCATGAGGTCCAACTCATTAGTCCTGGTCTCCTGACACTGGTCCAATAACATGGCTGGTGCCACATCAAATGTGGATATACAGTTTCAAATAGATGAAGTACACATTATCTCAATAAGCCAAAGAAAAGTCACTCCTTCCCCTGTTATACCCCAGTGGGACAATGCTTCCTCCTATGGGCAATGACTCAGTTGGATCGTACTCCCAATAGGTTCTGCTCTTCCCACTACTCCTTAGTCAAATGCACGTCAGGGTTTCTAACACATACTTGGAATTTTCTTCCACCTTAGTCTATATTGTACTAAACTGTTTCCAATCCAAAATCGGTCCAAAATATGTAAGACCTGACACCGGGGTCTTGGGGTAGAGGTAGCGTGCAGGGACACTCCTCTTTAATACCCAAAATCCTTAGCAATTTGGTGATGATAAGATGGACTGGAGGCACTTGCAACGGAGTCATTCCCTATAAAGCTGGTGGAAGCAAACTTAACCTTGGTTTTCAAAAAGGAACATTTAGTTCTTGGGTGCTTGGAAGAAAATAATAACACGATTTCAGAGAAAGAGCTAATGACTGAGATAAACTCAAGGGCTCTTTCAAAAACCAGCATAAGATGAATGGGCTGAATGGCTTCCTTAATGATTCTATAATTCAGAAATGTTCTGTATATTAATCATTCAATAATATTGTAGAAATTTATTTTTGAAGATATTTACACAATTATGAACCCTTTGGGTCTTATTCCATGCAAGCCACGCAGGATTACCTGCAGATAAGTTTTGCTGGATGAATATTCCAGTTAATAAACCATCAGCCACGGTAATAAGGTATGTGAGTGAGTTCCACTGATGACTACAGTCCACTGGACACCTGCATACTGACACAAACAGTTAGCTACAGTCGGATTGGTACAACTGGTCGGATCCAGTCCATTTGACGGTCAGATTCTATGATTAGACTGCAACAATCTATTTGTCACACATGTTTAGACAGAACTGGGAACTAATGTCCATTTAATAGACTTGGACTGATGGTGCCCTGGGACTGGTAGAGAGTTTCTCCTCTGAGCTGTGTTTGATGTAAAAGCAGGAAGTGCTTGAAATAGGGCCATTGCAGGAGATGGTATTTTCAGTGAAGATGAGAATGTGGGTTCAGACAGTAAACAGAAGCCTTTCCCTGGATCATGACCAACTTACATTTTGAGTCTCTGCTCTAAAATAAAAGAAGAGAGATTGGATTAGACCTGTTTTAGTTGCGCAAAAATAGTTGCGATAAAACAGGACTCATGTGATTCCCAACCCACTCAGTTTAGTGTATACAGCAATCAGAGAAGGGCATCAGCCCTTAAAGTCACATTTCCTATGGTGACACATAGAAGAGAAGCAAAAGAGGAATAGAGGCTGCAGAGGAGAGGGATAGAGCTTCCACATTCACTTAAAGGGCCATGATCCAACACACTTCCAAAAATCGACTTTCGTTATCATTTTGTGGAGTGTGTTGAGCCTCCGTGGAAATACCAAATGAGAACATTCACCTCCTGGGAAGATGTTACATATTCAACGGCCAAGGAACTAAGCCACTTCCTGCGCTCAATGCAGCAACGTCGGGCTAGCTGAATCCTCCTTCATTTTCATTAGTTGATTTGATGTGTAATGCAGAGTTCAAAGAGTAAAGTGTATTTGGTTGTTCAGTAGCAGATTTGCACTCGGGAAAAGGAGAGTCCACGTATGCGTTTTATTCAAGCCTTTCTGATCTCTGACATTTAATTCCAGGTAATGCTTTCCTATTTATGTGCGATTCAGTGATAATTGATTGAAGCCAACCTCATTTTCAAGCTCCTGACCTCTAGAACATCCTGTCAGGCTGCATACAGCCTCCTTTAAGACATTAAGATGTGACTGAGAGTGTCAGCTGACCCTAAGGTGTCGATGTCCTCGGTGTTTTATCTTCGACCGACATGCCAAGTCAGATTCAAACAGAGCTGCTGCTTTGATCTACTTTCTTTCTTGTTCCACCCATTGTAAAAATACATTGAATATGAAATCATGGCTCAAACAAGGCACAAAAATTTTCACCAATGGCTGAATTTGCAGCATCATGACAGGGACTGACCAGCTTATTGGAAGCAAACTGTTGTCTACATGGAGAGTAGTGGGCACTTGTCAATCGCCTGCTCAAAAGGTAAAAGCCCCAAGGGGCAGTGACAAGTTGGATTAAAAATAAACATTTCTATTTTCTTCTTGTAACTCATAAATATCCACTTTCTCATTCACATTGTTTTATTTTTTCATCCATTTTAATCCATCCTTCACTTTCTTTGTATTTCTCTTATTTTTGCATAATATCCCATCACTCTTTTGTTCAATCACATTATTCATCTCTTCATTTATTCTCACTTTATTTTTCTATTCAGTCTATTTATTTATATTTGTCTCCATTATTCCATCTTTTTTTATATTTATCATTTTATCACAATTGGTACAAATTAATACTGTTTTATTTATCTTTTTGAATAACTATTCTTCCCAGAAATTAATATCGACTGTAGATTGTTGTAATTATATTCCACTTGTCTAATATTCGAAATCTCGCTGTGTCCTATTGGGTCAATTAGTCTACCACTCTTATTCTGTTACTTTATCTTTGTTCATTTTGTTCTATCGTTTATCAATACTGATTCTTTTTTTAAAAGAGCAAGAGTTAATAGGTCATTCAGCCTAAAACTGATGTTGGCCAAAGTGTTGGTAACATTCCGAGGGCGGCATAAATCACTACTTAGAGAGGCCCAGGTTAATCAAGGAGAGTCAGTGTAGATTTGTTAAGGGAAGGTCATGTCTGACTAAAATGATTGAATATTTTAAGGAAGTAACAAGGAGATAATGAGGGAATATTGTCTACATGGATTTTAGCAGGCATTTGCCAATTTCCCATGGAAGATTGATCAGAAAAGAGCACCAAGAAGCAGTGGCAAATTGGATTAAAGATTGACTAAGCATGGGAAAATGAAGGGTAAAGCTCAATGAACGTTTCAGTGACTGGAAGGCTGGGTGCCATGGGCTCCTCAGTATGAAGCCCTGTGCTTCTTGTGATACATACCACCGATTTGGATTTCAATGTATGGGCTACAAATCAGAAATTCGCGATTAAATGCAAATTACCATCTTGGCTGGTCGTGAGGAAAAATGTTGCAGGTTGTGGGGAAATAATTAAAAAATGGTTAGCTTGGCACAAAAATGGCAAATTGATTACAATCTGGAGAAACCTGAAGTTATACATTTTGGTATAGTTCTATCCCTCTACTAACTCTCTCATTACATCTCTTTCCATTGCCTTTATTGTGCTTCCAATCTTGGTCCATTGTTCTATCTCTCTGAGTGATAGAGGTCACTCCATTTTATTATATGTGGTACTTTATCTTTATTGATTTAATTGATCTATATTTTTTCATTGACCTATTTTCATCCATCTATTTATCTGTCTCAAAGATGTTATTTTTCTAGCTGCCCATAGTTCCAAGGCATTATGTGTATTTTTTTGGTTTATTCACAGATTTCTTGTGAGATTCCTGTTTTATTTTTCACCTCTTCCTTTGGCAATACTGAATAATGACACGGATTCATTAGCAATACAATTTAAATGCCAAAATATTATTGTTGAATATGGTTTTCAAAACTACTAAGCCTGAATTTTCTTCACCTGACATTGTTGCACAAGAATCTTTCTGGCCAGAACACTCGGCAAAACAAGGATCAGACACTCTGACTGATTTTGCCTCTTTAGGGCAGTGGCACTGAAACCAAATGTGAGAAAATAACTGGTATCTGATGTTGGTTTCATTAGGTGCAATGCAACATGAATACAAAGACTAAAGTACGAATACAATGTTCAAGCAAGAGGTAGTTTTCTTTTTGGATAGCAAAATTACTTTCGCCATGTATCCAATGCCATGTGTGGTGTCTTATATCCAATGGCGAGTTGACTTGCTCTTTCAAATCTCCATCAAGTGTGGGAGGTTTGAACATATCACCAAAAAATCCAGAATGATGAAAAATATGAAAAACAAATGATACTTAGCATTTTATCTATGCCAACCAAAATCCATTTTGTTTCTTTCTGTTTTGTTTTACTCCACTCTGTTTTGTAGTTTACTGCCTATTTTAACCTTGACTTTTTTTTTACCCTTATTTACCTTCTGCTTTCTTGGTTACACTTTCCTTCATTGGAGGTTAAAACAACTCTTTCTGAATTAATTGGCCATTTGACATGTTTTCATCGCTTTTTTCCATCAGTTTTTCACACAGAGTTAATCACCAGGAGGATAAAGCACCATTGAAAATAGAGAGAAGAGTGGATCTGAGGTCTGGTTGGAGTGGAGGAGAATAAAGATATACTTATAGCTCCTTGCCAAGAGTATTGCCTTAAGGCCTGGATTAGACCATGTGCAGTCCTGAAGTGAAACATCAAGAACATTTATACTCTGGCTCAGACGTGCTCTGAGGTTATTCTTCCTTTGAACTCCATAGTTGTTCCTGTGGTAGGCCAAACAACAGGTCACCATGGCCATGGGAAGACTACAGAACCACACTTCCCCTCATGGTCTTCTGCTGCTGCTGACTATGCACCATTCCTGAAGATGCAGTAATGCCTGTGTAGGTCACTGGTACTGCTTGCCTTAAGTTTGGTTACAAGTGGCAGCACCAGGGACAAGCCATCTTGAAGTTATACTGAAAGCTCATAGAGGCTGCAGCATTGTTTTGTTTATTAAGGGCTCTCCCTCCTTTGACAGTATAGCATTATTTGGGTCAATTGTGAATTGCTTTTTCCCAAAAGTTTCTGAAGGGTTAAATTTTTTCAAATGTGGAAGGGTGCTCTTAAGCTTTGATGTGCTAGGCAGCCACAGCTTGAGATGGCATTTCAACTGCTGGTATTTAAGTGGCTCTAAACAGGCCAGGCTGAATATATATCATTGCACCCTAGGGGCAGAAGTGTGAGAGAAACTATTTACATTATAATTATCACTTAATTAGGCCAATTAGATCCTGGAAACTATGACTACCTCAAACCCCCTAAAGTGTACTCAGTGAGGTGGCCCAGCTACAGGTCAGTGAATCAGTTGTTCCTGCCCTGTTGGGTGTTATTCAAGCCTGGGCTCATTAGACCAGCCACAGGAAGGCATGTCTTTGACCCATTGCAAAGGTGATACGACAGTCAAGATATTCTTCCCGCCAACCATCACTTTTGACCTTCCCCCATAAGATAAAACAGACTGATTAAGAATTCCGACCTGTGATTATCTGCTCTGTACAGTCAACTGTAACCATATTAACCAGCCCAACCCTGCAGATGATATCTGAGAGGTAAACAATGTTTCAGGCTCATTTAAAAGCTTAGAGAGAGTCCTCTGTGATACCAATAAAGTCCCTATACTCTCCTTCAGAATGAAAAGCAACTTGATAATTTGTTTTGGCTTATGCCCTAGTGCAGTATTGAGGGACTGCTGCACAGTCAGAGTGTTGACATTCAGATGAGACAAAAAGTCAAGGTCACTTGTTCTGTCTCAGACACAAAATAGAACATACAACAGTACAGCTCAGGAACAGGGCATTCGGCCCACAATATCTGCGCTGAACACAATGCCAAATCTCTTCTGCCTGTACATGATCTATATCCCTCCATTCCCTGCATATTCATGAGTCTATATAACAGCCTCTTAAATGTCACTATCCTATCTACTTCCACCACCACCCCTGGCAGCCTGTTCCAGGCACCCACCACTCTCTGTGCAAAATACCTTGCCTCACACATCTCCTTTAAACTTTTCCCTCTCACTTTAAATGCGTGCCTTCTAGTATTTGACAATTCTACCCTGGGAAAAAAGATTCTGACTGTCTATGCCTCTCATAATTTTATAAACTTCTCTCAGGTCTCTCCTCAGCCTCCAATGCTTCAGAGAAAACAACAAAAGTTTGTCCAACCTCTCCTTATAGCTCAGATGTATTAAAAAGATTCCATGACACCATTTCAAAGAAGAGCCGAGAACATTATACGTGGCACCCTTACTGATATCTATCCTCCAGTCATCACCTCCAAAAAGCAGATCATCTGGTCATTATCATATTGCTTTTTGTGGAAGCTTTCTGTGCTCAAGTTGGTTGTCATGTTTCTGACATTTTAAAAGTGGGTTTACTTCAAAAGTACTTCATTGGCTGAAATGCACCTTTGGACATTCTGAAAGGGATTTGAAAAGCATTATGTGAACGCAAGGCTTACTGAAAACTAAGTGTCTTTTTTTTTATTTTGCTCTAACATCTTGGCCATGAACCATACGACTTTGAGTAAATTGGATTCCATGGATACCCATCATTCTTCAATATCTCAGTTGTTTGACCCTCGGTGAGCCTAGATGGTGAACTTCAGCAAGCTAATTTTTCACTGGATGTCTTCACAGTAGTCCAGACATCACCTGATTGACACGCACCCATGTGTGCTCTGGAACCCACATCACTTGCAAATGATCAAGAGCAGGAATCAGGGTGACGTTATTTTAATCTTCCCTATTCCAGGGCTCCTGGGCCAAGTTAGTGCTCTGACCTTAGCAGAGATTAGCTAACTTTGCTCAGGGTCAAATGCCGGGGGGGGCAGGGGGGTTGCTGCTTATTTGTATGTCTCTGCACCCAATGAAACGCTGGAGCTTTTGAAACGAGGAATGAAAGCCTGAGTCTTTCACTTTGCTTCGTGTCGAAGCATTCGACCGAGATGTAACAGAGGTGACAGTGGACAAAGCAAGGCTGTTGAGATTTTAATAAAAGCATGAACTTTGTACGGTCTTGGTCGTTAAAACCTGTTTACATCAAGCAGTGCTGGAGGACGCGTCAGCCATAATCCTTCATAGGAAAATCACCACAGACTCAACCTGTCCACTACCATCTTCACCATGTCAGAACGGCATGTTTACCACAACAGCTCACAAACTGGACTCCAAACAAGAGTTATCTGGAAATATGTGGATAAAGTGCAGTAATTAGTAACACATTCACTGCTTCATAACCTGTGGTATTGTTGAAGCAATGTCATTATTAGTGCTGTCCTTAAAGAAGGGGTCTCAAATCAGATGTTCTTTCAGTTATCACAATCTTACCAGAACCTACTTTAATGAGGAAAAGGCATCCTCTCTATATCTTCCTTTCACCTGTTTAAACCTTCGTTTAATCCACATCACTGGCAAGTGATCAAGATCAGGAATCAGGTTGATATTATTTTAATCTTCCCTGTTCCAGGGCTCCTGGGCCAATTTAGTTCTCTGTTTTTCATTGTATCTCTGTACATATGACAATGATAATCAACTAGTACCAAAACAAACCATTTATCACTCGTCCTATCACTTGATGAGGAGCTTTTTGAGGGAGGGTCCTCATGTCTCCTCTCTCCTGTAATTCAGAGTACCCTGTCCCTTGTCAACCAAGGTTAAGAGTTTCTTCTACCTACTATCTGGAATGAGGGAGCTTCTCGCTGAATGTAATTGGTTCAAGGCTGTACTTAGTAGTGAAGGTCACAGGTGTGAGAGAGTACACCAATGTGAAATGAATTATCTTTTTTCCCCTGCGTAAGTCATCATTTTCAAAAATTGCTTCTTCCCAGCCCAAGGCCATATCCACATCTTTAATCTCTTGTACCATGGTATCTGCCAAGGTCTCTCGGGATCAGCTTTAACTCTCAGCACAAGCTTACAGTCATCCTCCCCTGTGGCTTTGGTGGGGTCCTCAGGAGATTATTCCCTGTTAGAAGCAGCCATAAAGGTTTGGAAGGGTTGAGGATGATATTACATAGCACATTGATTTCACCTCTTGCAATTGTATTATGATACAGCTTCAAACTGGGCTTTCTGCTACCTTACCCATCAGCAGCTGACACTTATCTACAAGGGTCAGCCAGCTGTCGTCTTCCATTCAGAACTGATCACTTTCCTCAATGTGCTATTTTCCTTTATTTCCCCCTCTGGGTTTCTCAAGGAAACCTCTCTGCTGTTAACTCTCCAATGACCACTGTGGCATTTGTCACAGCTCCGTAAAATCAGGCAGCTCGCCCTGGTGAGGCATCTCGCTGCACTGGCAGCCAAGTGTAGCCCCAGTGGTGATGATTATCCCTCCCTCTTTTTGCCAGTGTTCTTAATCTGAACTGTGCTACCAGAGCACTAGTGCCCTGCAGGTATGTGAGTGTTTACAGACAAAAGCTCTGGAACATGGTCCTCAGCTTTGAACAGGATGGCATTCCCATTCTGTTTGTTCGACTGAAAAATTCACTGAGTCAGAAGGACGAATTAGCAAGTGTAATAAATAGCTGATTTTTTGGGTGCATGGAAACAAGGACTTGGATAGTGTTGGGATTTATATGTGTGCTGCTCATTTGCCTCAATCTTTATGGAATCATTGATGGAACTTGAGCCATTCAAGGTCATGGAGAGAAGCAAAATGGAAGCAAGCCCTTAGGTCCAATGAGTCTGCATTGACCATTGACCACCCATTTTTATACTGATCCTATCCTGATCCCATTTTATCCATCAATATGCCCATCAACTTCCCCACGAGTCTACCACCCACCTACACACACGGGCTAACTTACAGCTGCAAATTAACCAACCAACCTGCATGTTTTTGGGATGTGGGAGGAGACCAGTGCCCCCCACTGGGTCACAGGGAGAACATGCAAACTCCACACATACTGTGCCAGAGGTTGGGATTGAACCCAGGTCACTGAGGCTTAGAGCCTAGAGCTCTTTTAGCTGCATCATGGTGCCATCCAAAGGACTGGATTCTCTGAGGGTTAATTTATAAGGAGAAGTTACAGACACTAGAGTAGTATTCCTTGGAATTTAGAAGATAAAGGGGTGATTTGATGGAACTTTAAAATCGAATATTAGAGGCAATGGACCTTTATCTTCTCATTGAGAGTCTACGATAATGAGGACTTAGCCTCAAGGACATGGTTTGGAAATATTTCTACATGTGGAAGGTGATAGCAGTTTTGAACATCACTTGAAGCTGGATCAATTGATAACATGAGACTGATAAATTTCTGTTAACCAAAGGTATTAAAAGATGTTGGGCAAAGATGGGTGCACAGAGTAAGGTCACACATCAACCATGATCTCACTGAATGGTAGAAAAGGCCAGATGAACTGAATGGCCTTCCGCTGTCTCTGGCAAGAGAACAAAATGAAAACATCTATTGCCCAGTGTTCTGGTGTAGAAAGCAAACAGACTGTTCACTTGCATAGAAAAGGTGCATGATATAAATCAAGAAGGTAATTTTAAAATATTCCAGGCCAGGAGAGAACACAGCTGGATTTTGTTAGATTTGGTCCCATACTTCAAAACTGATCCCATAATGATGGATGGGACAGTGATACTGGACATGGAGGGATGATTTGATAGAAGATTTCAATCAACACTGAAGAGATATGGAAAAGGTAGGCAGAGAAAAGAACTACTTCTACTTATTTGGACTTAAGTTGACATAGCCCAAAAATTAGAGCTAGGCTTTTGGAAAGCAGTGAGGAAACATTTTGTATTTTGGTATTGCACTCTGTTTCATAGGACTGATGGTTGCCCGGAAGAGCTTGTCCTTTAAAAAACAAGAGCATTCGTCACCTTTGTTGGCCCAGAAGGAGCAGTGCAAGCAGCTCACCACAGCTACAGGTCATCATGGACTGGTGAGGCATGTGAACCTGTGAATTAAGAGCAGGAGTAGGCTACTTGGACCCTTGAGCCTGCTCTGTCATTCAACAAGATCAGGGTGATCTGAACGTAATCTCAATTGCATTCCTATTCAACCCCAATAACATTTCACCCCTGTGTGTATCAAGAATCTATCTACCTCTCCCTTAAAAATGTAAAGACTGTGCTTTCATCACACTTTAAGGAAGAGAGCTCCAAAGACTTGCAACTGTCAGAAAAAAAAATTCAGCTAAATGAATAACAACTTATTTTTAAACAGTCACCCCGTCTGGTATATAACGAACCCCCAGGTTCTTCATATGATTGGCATTGCCAGGGAAAGGGGCGATATCTCAGGGGTTCCATTCCCCTGCACTATGGCCTACTCCCTATTACTCTGTCCTGTGTTCTCAACATCTTGGCATACAAGAATGTGCCTATAGGGAATACCTTTTCTGTTCTTAATATATGTCAGATGGTCTCAGGTTCTCTGAGAACATGAGCTACATACCCGGGCAGAATGGCTAAACATAGAATGGAGGCACAAGAGACTGCCGAATCTGGTACGTGGAGCATCTTGTTTATGCCTAAACATATAACATGGTTAACAGGCATTCTCAGTCATACAGTCATTGGAGAAACTCTGCAGATTCTTTGTGGTCACAAGCTCCTCACTTCCATCTGCTCCTACTTAATTTGTGCTAAGTAAGTCTCAGCAAAAGCTTACTCCAAGTGCCAAAGGAAAAGTAGGAGATTCAGAGCCCCAGGAACCAACTGTAATGCGTGCCAGTAGAGTTGCTACCTCACACTTCCTGTGACCACGGTTCAATCCTGACCTCCAGTACTGTCTGTGTGGAGTTTGCACATACTCTATGTGACTGTGTGGGTTCCCCCAGGTGCAATAGTTTCCTCCCACATCCCACAGCCATTGCTGGTTGATAGATTAACTGGTCACTGTAAATTGCACCCAATGTTTAGGTGAGTGGCAGAAACTGAGGGGAATTGAATATGGCGAGAAATGAGTGGGGAATGGAATTATTCTGTTAGCCTTCATAGATTTGACAGTCTGAATGGCCTTCTTATTGTGGAAGGAAATATGAAATATAAATCACTTCTGACTCAGATCGGAGAAGGGCCAGAAAACAAAAGATATTTGGGAAAAAAACAAGTAATGGCAACTTAATGCCAATCAAGAGTAATTTCTCCCAATTAATTGATTAAACCAACATGGAAATTCTCAACCAATTAGTAATGCATCATTAGGAAATTACCCCATGGGTTGCATTTATCCTATAGCTGTGTGGTAAGTAGAAGAACATGGAATTCAATGAAACTCACTTGGGATTGACCCGCTATTAGAAAGAAGTGGAGTGAAAGTTTGGTTAAAAATGGGGCTGCCAGATCTCCAGGGAGAAGTAGAGAGAGAAAACAATCAAGCTTTTTTTCAGAACACAATACGTTTAGTCCTTGTAGGCCCCATGTGAGTACTGTGGGTAGAATGAAGGTAATCAGAAATGAACCACTTTTATTGGATATCCAAGAGATTTTCTTCATTGATTTTTATGGTCAGAAATGGATTTCACTGGAACTTTTCTCAGTACTTAGTCACCTCCCTTAGGAGATTCAATAAATCTGGATGAGTCTGTCACATCACAGGTCACAGAAGTAAAGGAATATCAGCACAGAAAGATATTATTCAGCCCATTGCATCTGCCATTGTTAGCAATTGCTGTGGCTCAGCTTGGAGCAGTCTCACTTTTGAAACAGAAGGTTGTGGGGCTGAGTCCCTGGAACAGACTCAGTTTATGTTAATACTCTGTTACAGATCTCAGGAAGCACAGCACTGTCAGAGGTTTTTCCAGATGGGTTATAAAATTGAAGACCCTTATAGTGCTCTCAGGTGCACCTAAAAGACCTTATGGGATAATTTCAAAAATGAGTTCTTTTCAGGCTTCTGGGCCAAAGTTGCCCCTCAGTCAAAACCTACTTAAAAACAAATCATCATATTGCTCTTCTATGATATCTGTAATTGTGATGATGCTTAAAATGTATTTAATTGGTTGCAAAGTTCCTTCAAGTTTTCAATTCTTTGTAAATGCTCTGATTAATTCCATACAAATATTCATTTCTATATCCTGACTGTTTTTCGTTTGGGGAAAATAACCCTTTCAATTGAGTTTTCAGTTCAAAATTCTAGAAATCTGAAATAAAAATTGAAAACATTCAGCAAATCAGACAGCATCTGTGGAGAAGGAAAGAGAGTTGACTAAAACGTTGTACTTCACCCTTCCACCCAATCAGACTTTAGATTCTCTCATTCACCCCCCGCTTTTCTGCAAATTAAAAGTTGAGCTGTTTCTAACACTTTCCAATTCTCATCTTTGAAATGTCAACTCTGTTTTTCTCTTAGTTGCTGCCTGACCTGCTGAGCACTTTCAGCATTTCCTGTTTATATCTCCACCCTGTGCTGATCCTACCATTTGTACTTGTTTTTACTGATTCACCATGAAGTGAAAATAATAACATTCACCTTCACAAAGTCTTTCAAGATTGTGAACACTTGTATGAAATGCCTTTAACCTTCTCTGCTCTAGTGAATACTGTTCTAACCTTTCAAGTCTCTCTTTATAGCTATATACTCTTATCCCTGATATTGTCCTAGCCACAGGCTCATAATGATTCAATGCCACTTCTGCACTTTTATCTTTTTCTCACTATGTATAAATCCCAGAAATTCATATGACTTTTTCATGACGTTTTTCTGTCTTCACTCTCACTTCTAACGATCCGTGTAGCTGAACATCGAAATCTCTCTGTTCTTCCACACCTTTCAGAATTTCAGGCATATTTCTATTCTTTGATCCATTTTCCCAAGTTCCAACTTCACTTCACTTCATGTCTTACTGCAGTCATCATCTTATTTCGCCAATATTATAACTCATCTTTCACAGTCTCTAAACTTTCTTCCTCTCTAAAATGCTGCCCTCTTTAATTGGGCAAAATCAATGTCAATGTAGAAGCTACTTGGAGGAGAGTGATCCCACACTAATCTCTGAGGCATCTCAGGAATCTGGGAATCATTTATTTGTTCTCTACCTTCTGTTCTTCAGCCATCCCGATATCCAAGTGCCCAGAATATGTTTTAACACCACAGGTCTTAAACTTTGCAATAAATCTTTTAAATTCCACTTGATCAAATTAAAATTCTTTTTACTGAATTTTTGCAAGTCTAAATGTACCAAATCCATTGTATTCTCTTTACCATACTTTAGCAACCTTGAAGATGCGATTAATTTAATTGAGGATAGTCTGCCGTTTATGGCTGCATGCTTCAATTCCTGATTAATGTTCACTCATGTTAACCCTTACTCATGTTGTCCATTCACAAAGTGAAGCCAGCTTTCCATAGTTTCCTTAGTATCCTTTCCCCTTTTTGACCAGGGCCAGAAAAGGTTAATAATCTCACAAGGCTGGGCTGAGTAAGAGGCAGCACTGTTCCCTATGCAGATCCCGTAGGGATAATTATGGAAGGATATTTCCTTCTCGCAGTCCAGATGAAGGGTCTCCACCCATTTTGTTACTCCACTGCGACATCTCTTCAAGTTATGCCTACTTTGAAGAAGTTTTACCTTTGCTGTCAGATGAAGGGTCTTGACCCGAATCGTCAACTGTCCATTTTCCTCCACAGATGCTGCCTGACCCACTAAGGTCCTCCAGCATCTTGTGTGTTGCTCCAGATTCCACAATCTACAGTCTCTTGTGTCTCTGATATCCCCTTCTCACTATCCTTTCCCTTACATTTACCTGGCTAAGTGTAAAACCAACGTATTTCCAGGTAACCTTTGTAACAGAAGTTGGACCTATTTGCCCCCGTTTTATTTTGTCACAATTCATGCATTAATGGCAAAATGCACCTGTTTTGAAGTCTTCCTGATTCTAATTGCCCTGATGTGACTTGTCCTTTGCACATCATAAGTCACGTAATTACATCATCAATGTGTATAGTTGTTTAAGTTGCTTAATGATGAGAATTTGATCAAGGAGTCCCAGCCCGCAACTTTTGTAATTTGTTTACATGCAGAATGTAGAGAATCAAACAAAAATTAAAGGCACGTAGGTGCATATTGTTGTGTTCTATACAATACCACTGCTTCCTCTGTGAATTCTATTGCATTAAAAATGTCTGTCATCTGTGGCACAAGGTATGATTGCAGCCCCCAGCTCATCCCTGACTGAAATGCAGCACTTGCTCCTGGTTCGAATGGGCTGTTCTGCTCCATCGCTTACTTGCCATTAACCCCTCAACCCCACTCTCAATTTCCTGCTCCCCCAATCCCCCCCAATTTCTTCCTCCCTGTCTCAATTCAATGCTTTCCCACACTGTTTCTTGCTTTGCCCCACTTCCCCTGCATCTCTGCTCCTTTGACCTCCCGAAAGCTACCCTGAATAGATCACTTTAATGGCACTGAATCACTTCCCATTGGGTTTGTGTGGGAAACATTTAGGTTGATTCTTAATGTCCTTAAAGATACTCAACTATAAGAGCAGTCTCTTAAAGCAAAGACGTCCCTCTTTGATACAACTTCTGATTTGGTGTCAGTACTTCACACAGCACCCATTTAGTGCACCAGAATTTTCTAATGTCCAGTTTCATTCCTGGCATGTGTTTATTCCATGCTACCATGAGACTACTTTTCACATATGTTTCTCCTGCTTCATAGAGGAAGGCTGTTCAGCCCATCGAATCTAGGCCAACTCACTGAAGAATCCCCTTCTCCCACTTACCCAGTTATTTCCTTATAGCCCATTCTGTCACACGTGTCCATCACCATACCCCTGATTCTTCTACCACCTACATTAGGGGCTAATTTGCAGTAGTCAATTAACCCAACAACCAGCAAATCTTTGGGATAGCGAAGGATACTGGAACACATGGGGGAAATCAATCAGCTTCAGGGAGAATACTCAACCACCACATAGACAGCAGCCAAGGTCAGAATCAAACCTGGTTTAGTTTTGAGAAAACTGCTGTACCTGCACTTACCACAGTCATAATGTGTTTTGCTGCACGTGAAAGCAAAGTATATTAATTGAAACTTGTAGCTTGAACTCTGATCTCAATGCTGCATGTGCAGAGTGAATGGTGATTACCAGTCGCATTCCTTTAACTCTGCTTTCTCTGATTGCAAGAGAAAGTATAATACATCAAAGAATTGCAACTGGAGGAGAAACTTCAGTCTTGCATACAATTAGGCTTAAGTTCCAGCTCATATATGAGATATGAGGTGTAGATATGAGAATGAACAGGTATCAAGAGGTTTGTGGGGTCGGGTCCTTGCCCCTACAAACACATGACAATGATATGCAATTTAAGGCATTCTGGTCCCTGGTCCCTCTCCACACCATCTAAAATTGTGTGCAGTGGGATGTGGTAACAGCAAATAAAAACACCAGGATAATTTAGAAGAAAAAAGATACAGGAAACTCCTTTCTAGCCCATCTAAATGTATGAAACCTGTCCAAGCTTTATCAGACAAGAGAGGTGAGCTGTGAGCCTCAGGAAAGGATACCTTATAGGGGTATTGGAGACTTGTCCCACACATGCTTGAGGAGGACTTGATCATGTAGGTGAATGGATATCAATGATTGGGTATAGTGGCCTGTAGGTGCATTGTGCACCTGCTCATTTGAGTGCACAAAGTCAGTTTCTGGCCTTATTTTGAGCTGCCTGGAGCAAAATGGGCAAAGGACCTAAATAAGATCTCTTAGGTCTTTCAATTAATTTAATTGAGCAACTATAAAGGATACTATGATGTTCCACTATGAGAATCTTTGATTTACCCTTTACCAAACCCATCTCTTACAAATGGGCCCTGTTCAGAAAACTAAGGACTTAGCCAAACCCACCCAGAGAGAAGAAAGAACATGCTTTTATTCTCTCCTTTCCAGTTCTAATGAAAGTCCTTTGATCTGAAATGTTAACTCCATTTCTCTTTCCACAGAAGATGCCTTACCTACTGTGAGTTTCCAGGATTTCCTGTTTTTATATTGTCTGTATATCCTGTTTCTCCCACTACAGTCTCCTTCCCCCGTCCCCTGATGCTGTGGTGGGGCAGCAGATTCATTGCAGCCTTCAAGAGGGAATGTCAACAATCCTCTGGAAACGACAACATCTGACTTCATTCTCTACTTACTAGTTTATCACTATTCTAATTCTTTATCATGGCTTTCACCATTTCTATATTCTAGACATTCAATCTCCTCTGGAAAGAAGCTGGATGACTGGCCAACTAATTTAGTGTGGGTCAGAATCATATGAGGAGATGCTGCAATAAAATGGGAGAGATCCTGGGTACAATGTGCATCATTTTATTGACCAGGAGGATTCCATTTGTGTTTGTACCCTGGGGTATGAGAATGGAATCTTCTGGTCCCAACTTCCTGTTGGAAAGTGCATGTTGAGATATTGGTGAGATCAAAATCATCCTTCAAGGTTTGACTGTCCAGTGAGACTCACTCTATGAGAACTGTGACTTTGGCCACTCACACTAAAGGCATGGTAATGTTTCAGCCATGGGGTTTACCCAGCACGGTACATTTGGTTCCAGTGCAATCAATACGTGTAGGTGAGTGTATCCACCAGCTGATTCTCAGGCATGCATTTAATGCTGGTCAATTTCTCCTCTTAAGAGAGGCATAGATAAGTGTAGATCATCAGAATCTTTTTGCCAGGGTGGAATTGTCATATACTAGAGGGCATAGGTTTAAGGTGAGAGGGGGAAAATTTAAAGATTTGCAATGCAAGTTTTTTATACAGAGAGTGGTAGGTGCCTGGGACACACTGCCAGGGGAGGTGGTGGAAACAAATACAATAGCAACATTCAAGAGGTATGTAGACAGATGCATGAGAAGGCAGGGAGTAGGAGGATATGGACCGTAAGGGATTAGTTGAGATTGGCATCATGGTCGATGCAGACATGGTAGGTCAAAGGGTCTGTTCCCATGCTGTACCTGACATGTTCTATGTTCTATGATTGTCTATGCCATGCCATGACAATCAGACTTATAAAATCAGCAACATCAGCACTTCTGGAGACACAGTGAAAACTTGTACAGAAAGGTATCGGAGATGATCCACATCACCAATGAATTCTTGCAAGTTGGATCTGCTGGGACAATGTGAATATGGCTTGGGGAAGATATTCAGTCAGGCCGATAGAGACCATAACATCAAATGGGTATCCAATGATAGGATCTTTATTACTGATGAAGAAGATTAATAGCGATTTCTTTCCTCAGCAGTTTTTCATGTGTTCTCTCATTCCCTCAGGAGATCAAATAAGTTGGTGAAAGTCTATGACAATGCAGATGGCACTTGGATTTATTGGGAGAAGCAAGAATGACGAAAGTCCCATACTTTCTGATGGTGCCACAGGCCTCATACACAGCAGAGGAGTAAGGCCACGTGAGTGGGAGAAAAGCCATTTGGGTCTCCTGCTCCTTTTAGTCAGCTTTCCTTCTACCGGAGACTGAAACTGATATATCAGAGATGGATGTCAAACTCTGCCAGAGACAAAGAAATGAGTGTTGTGCTCCACGTAACCAGTGGTTAGACACAATTCTAATCTCCCAAACGTCGTCAGTGATGCTGCGTGCATTCCTTACAGGGCAGTGTCACTGTTTAATATTCAATTTTGTGTGTTGGCATTGCAATCAACACTGTCTTCTGTTGCATCATCTGTAGTTGTTCAGGAAAGGTGCTGATATAATTGCAGGTCTTGCTGGGCCATTTTAATGGGTAGTTAATAAACAATCTTGACGATTTGGACTGGAGTCACTTGTTGGCCAAGACTGGAAAAAACAGAGGTTTCTTTCCCTAAAGGACATCTACAAATCTGTTGAGTTCTTACAATAATCCCACAGCTTTATCATCACGGTTACTAATACCAGCGTTTTTGTGAAACACAATTAAAATTCTCAGACTGTTCCAGCAGGATTTGAACTCATGTTCTTTGTTGTGCTTGCCCAGAAGCATAACAACTACTCTCTTACCTCTGTGTGAACTGACTAATAGTGTACAGGTAACTCAGTCAGAGTGCAATGCTTGTTCACTATCTTCAACATAAATGTAAAGAGGTTATTTTTCACTCTTTGTGTTCTTCAGGTTTCCATCTGGTGCAGTGTGTGAAATTCAGAACAAGGATATTATTAGGTGGAGAGCAGCCTCCAGATTAAAAGTATCATCCTCTAATTTCTGCCACCTTCAATTGGATGGCACCACCAGATGTATCTTCTACTCTCTGCCCCTTTCAGCATTCTGAAGTGACAATCCTCACTGTGACTCCCTGGGTTCACTTTTCCATCTCCAACCATACCTACCCCCTTCTACTGGGACCTTCCTGTGTAACTGCAATCCCTGACTTCTTCAGTGGATGGATGTGGAAAGAAGATCAGAAATCAACTAAACAAGCATATAATTTTAAGTACAAGGTACGATCAGCATGATTTAATGCTCCATAACCTTTCATGCTGGTTTAAAAAAAACACACTGGAAGTAAACCCTGTCTATAAAACAGGCCGCACCCCTACAGTGATATTACCTCATTGTGCATCTGTGTTAATTGTTTTTCTTTCAGGTGTCAAGGAGGTTCCAAATGTTAAGGTGATTCTTTCAGGGTGAGGATATGAATGGCAACATTTTAAAAGCACTTAACTTTTTTAGTCAATAACTGATACTGTACATCAATGCAATTATTGAATGTTTCTATAGGATTTTTTAAAACTCATTTTCCTTTATTTAAAATTAGTTGCTCGAGTGGTGGATGAGAAACCACAATTAAAATGTTCCTTTTTGTGACATACCCATTTTTAGCCATGCTCACTCTTAAACGTATCAGTGATAAGTTTTAAAGATTTCTTGTTTGTAAATCACATAGGAAAATACTACCCAGTGATGACGATACACAGCAGAATTTATTTTCGGCATTTTGCAACGTAGCTTCAGCAGAATTAGAGCATAATGTTGAGCATGATTTGCACCTCATTATGCCCAAAGCAACAACTTCAGGGTGTACAAAAGTGTCAAGAGATAATGAATTAGGTTTCTGCAGAAAGGAAAAAAATGAAATTGGGGTATGCTGAGAAAACAGACAACGGTGGGCAGTGGTGGAGGGGTGTTTTCTCTGACTGGATGTCTGAGACCATTGGTGTTCCACAAGAATCAGTGCCGGGTCCTCTGTTGTTAGTAATAGACATTAATGATGCGGATGAAAATGTCAATGCTCTGATTAGTAAGTTTGCAGATAACATGCAAGTTGGTGGAGATGTGGATAGTGAGGGAGGTTGTCAAAGGATATAGATCAGTTGGAAACTTGGGCAGAGAAATGGCAGATGGAGCTTAATCTGGACAAGTGTGAGGTGATGCATTTTGGGAGGTCAAATGCAGGAGGAGAATATAATGACAGGACCCTTAGGAGCACTGATATATAGAGGGATCATGAGGTACAAGTCCATAGCTCCCTGAAAGTGGTAACACAAGTGGATAGGGTGGTAATAAAGGTGTACGACATGCTTCCTTCATCAGTCAGGGCAATGATTATAAAAGTTGGGAAATCACATTGCAGCTGTATAAAACTTTGGTTCGGCCACATTTGGAGTAATGTGTGCAGTTTTGGTCGCCCCATTATAGCAAGGATGTGGAGGCTTTGGAGAGGGTGCAGAAGAGATTACCCAGCATGTTGCCTGGATTGGAGTGCAGTAGCTATAAGAAGTGGTTGAACAAATTTGGATTGTTTTCTCAGGAGTGTCAGAGGCTGTGGGGCAACCTGAAAGAAGTATATATAATTATGAGAGGTATAGATAGGGTAGATAATCAGAGTCTGTTTTTCCAAGGTGGAAACACCAAATACTAGAGGGCATAGCTTTAAGGTGAGCGGGGGAAAGTTAAAAGGCGATGTGCAAGGCAAGATGTTTACACAGAGTGGTAGGTGCCTGGAACACACTGCCAGGGGTGGGAGGAACACATAAAAAAGCAATGTTTAAAAGGCACTTAGACAGACATAAACAGGCAGGGAATGGAGGGATACGCACCATGTGCAGGCAGATAGGATTAGTCAGATTGGGTTCATGGTCAACATAATCATGGTGGGCCGAAGGGCCTGTTGCTCTGCTGTACTATTCTGGGTTCTATGTAGGTAGGCTGGCTTGAAGGTCCTAATGGCTTTCCTTGTTATTGGTGTCCTGGTCAAAATTTCTTGCTTCAAACAAAGTCGCCATAATACATTATCTGGTCATCATTACTGTTTGTGGGATCTTACTGTGTATAATTTGGCTGCTGTGCTTCCTGCTTAAAACCAGTGGCTAAGCTTGAAAAGGTACTTAAGTAGCAATGAAATGTTAAGGGCATGAAATGCGTACTTTCCCTCATAAATTCTTTGGTTCGAATCAGACCCATCAGCAGTGAGCGAGTTAACATACTGAGGGCTGTGGACCAGTATGACAAATGTACCCTCTCTCTCACACTCCCCCACATGAATGCACGCACATACGTGTGCACATGCACATCCACACGTATGCACACACACACACACACACACACACGCACACATGTGCTCTATGGGCTGTCATCACCTTGCCTTTCTCTTCTTCTGTACTGTTTGTCAAATTCTCCCTCCAGGGAGTGGAAGGTAAGAATGTCATTTTGGATCCACTATTAAAGTGCTGAGGTGCTTACAAATTATCAACACTGTTTCCACATCCACTAGTGATGTTTGACCTCTTTGGAGCCAGGAGGAGCTTGGAAACAGCTCTTTGCATGCTAATGAATCTGGTAAAAGCTATTTATGTGAACTGAGTGGCTCTTCTCTCATTGTGGCTGCTCATTTGAATAATTCAGCACAGTCCGGTCTCCAGGGCACTATCGTCTTCAGTGAAGGCAAATCAGCTGCCTGGACAGCTCTGTTAAGAGGCCCCAACCTGCTGCCTCTCCCCTGTAAATCAGGATTAATGAAGCAGCGGGTGAAAGCCCACAGCCTCGTGCAGCAACTGAGACGGTGTGACGTCCCACACAGCCATCAGAGGCCAGAGCCTGCCTCTTAATTTCCTTAACAGCATCTCCTCCTGTTCCTCCTGATCCACCTCTCCTCCTGTCAGGCACAGGCTTGTGGATGACCAGCCATTGCCAGGTTTCTCCTCGCCAGAAATCTTACAGCCTTCCCGTTCCGACAATTGCCCTAACTGGCTTGGAGGATGTTCCATAGGTTAGTGCTGCTCTTTCCTCAGAGGAGCAATGGTCTGAAGTCTGAGCGGATCGATTCTGGCAACCTACAATCAATCTTCTCGAATACCAATCATTTTAAAGGCCGCCACTTATGGTCTCTTTGGGACACCCAATAAAACACCTCCTGAAATACGGTCAGCAGTGTAAAAGTGGCAATGCAGCAGTCAGTTTGTGCACAGCAAGCTCCTTTAAACAACAATGACTAGATCTTCTGTTGAATAATGTTGATGGGAAGATAAACATTGGCCCAGGACACCAAAATAGAAAGGGCTACCTTTTCACCTTTTTCCTGTTATCATTCATTTCTCACACATCTCTGTATCCATCAGTTATATCATGATTTGCTTGTGCATTTAATTTCTGATATTTTATATCTTTTTCTGAGTGCATTTCGATCGCTCCTGATTACTCAGTCAATCACGCAATGGGGTTGTCATTGCACATCAGCTAACACACTGATCGAGGACTTGGCCTTATAGCACACACATCCTCAGCACACACAAACACACTCTGAGCGCACACACACACACACACACACACACACACACACACACACACACACACACACACACACCCTCAGCACACACAAACACACTCTGAGTACACTCGCATACACTCACCCTCAGCACACATACACACTCTGACCACACACACACAATCACACAGACACCAGTTCCTCAGCCTCTCCGCTCATACACCCACACCCTGATCCCCTCTGTCATTCAGCCACCTCCACCCTCAGACTCCCTCCCCACCTCCCCTTCCTCTAACTGCATACCTCAGTCTCCTCCCTCCCTTTTCAGCTTCCTCTCCCTTCACTCACCTTCCTTCAGTCCTCTCCCTCTCCCCCACCAGCTTGGTCCCCTGAAGGTGCACACAAACCCAGCCTCCCCGCTCACCAGCTTCCTCCTGCTCAGTCTCTCCAACAGTGCTGGTGCCAATGCCCATCTCTACCGGAGATCTGCAGGCAGTCCGGTGGGTCCCTGCACACAATTTCCCAGCTGATGGAGGTACATTCATCCTGCACGTCCTCCATCATCATTCAGCACATACAATGACCCAGAACCCATGGGGCTTCAATCTCCTGTGCTACCTTTACACCCAGCTGTCACTATCTCCTGTGCAGCCCCTTCTCATAGGCATTTGCAGTGCAGGATATAGAGATCCTTCAGCCCACAATATCTGTGCTGAACATGATGCCAAATTAGACTAATCCCTTCTGTCTACACCAAAGGCCCTTGCAAATCTATAGGTGTACGGTGGAGAGCATTCTGACTGGTTGCATCACAACCTGGTATGGAGGCTCCAATGCACAGGATCACAAAAGAGGCTGCAGAGGGTTATAGACTCAGCCAGCTCCATCACGGGCACAACCCTCCCTGCCATCGAGGACATCTTCAAGAGGCGGTGCCTCAAGAAGGTGGCATCCAACACAAATGACCATCACCATCTGGGGCATGACGTCTTCTTGTTACTACCATTGGGGAGGAGGTACAGGAGCCTGAAGACCCACATTCAATGATTCAGGAACAGCTTCTTCCCCTCCACCATCAGATTCCTTAACGGTCCATGAACCTATAAACACTGCTTCGTTATTCGCTTTTTTTGCACTATATTTATTTTGTAATTTATAGTAATTTTATGTCTTTGCACTGTACTGCTGCTGCAAAACAACAAATTTCACGTCATCAGTGATAATAAACCTGATTCTGATTCTTATTCTGCACAGCTCCCTCTATTCCCTGCATATTCATGTGTCTATCTAAAAGCCTCACAATAATGCCTAATCACTACAGTTTAGCAGCACTATGACCACTTTGCACCAAAATGGACTTTGTTCTAATTGCTTTCTTTCTTGCAAAAATTGTGTACAATTTATGTTTATTTTTTTTTGTGAATGCTGCTTATATGATGCTATGTGCCTGTAATGCTGCTGCAAGTAAGTTTTTCATTGCACCTGTACTTGTGCATATGACAATAAACTCGACCTTGACTTTTTGTATCTGCTTCCACCAGTACCCCCGGCAGTATGTTCCGGGGTAGAGGTGGTCGAGGACCCAGGGATTTAAAGGCAGTGCAGGGGTCAGAGGCCCTGTGAGTTTAAAGGCAGCATATCTGACAGAATCCCTGAGAGTTTTCAAGGCAGTGTAGGAGACAGGGGACCTGTGGGTTTAAAGGAAAGAGGGAGATGTGCCAGTATACAAAGTACTCAACAGAATGCTAGTGACAAATAGGAATGTAAATGCTGAATCAACAGTATGCAGAAAATATTCTTGTCAGAATACAAAATGAGGCAACCAAAAGTCTCAAAGAAAACCTTTAAAACAAAACTCTGACCAAAAATGGCGTAAGAGATGAAATTAAATTAAAAATAAATTTCACTTCCAGATATTCAATCTTCAAAAACACCCTCTTTAAATACCATCTTTTGTCAACCAGGATATACTTATACCCCAAAAGCCCAGTGTTAAAAAGCAATGAATGTTTGTTTTTATGTGGTGCACAGGATTTAATACATTTAATCTTAAATGTCTAATTAAAATTTGCTAGAATATTAAATTAAACAATACCAATAGTTTCAGCAAGGACTCAAGGTTCACATGCCATGAAAAATGCTGTTATTTGTGAATATCAAGGAAGATTATCGAAGGATACAGCAAATATAGATCCATTGGAAATTTGGGCAGAGAAGTGGCAGATGGAGTTTAATGCAGACATGTGTGAGGTGTTGCATTTTGGGTGTTCAAATGCAAAAAGAAAGTATACAGTAAATGGCAGGACCCTTAGGAGCATTGATGTCCAGATGATCTTGGGATGCAAGTCTATAGCTCTCTGAAAGTGGCAATACTAATAAATAGGGTGGTAAATAAAGCGTACAGCATGCTTGTCTTCATTGGTCGGGCCACTGAGTTTAAAAATCGGGAAATCATGTTGTAACTGTATAAAACTTTGGTTAAGCCACATTTGGAATATTGTGTGAATTTCTGGTTAGGGTCACATTATAGGAAGAATGTGAAGGCTTAGGAGAGAGTGCAGAGCAGGTTTACCAGGAGTTGCCTGATTAGAGAGCATTAGGTATAAAGAGAGGTTGTACAAACTTGGATTGTTTTCTCTGCAGTATCAGAAGCTGAGGGGCTTAGAGAGGCTAAAACTTAATAATGCTTAATAAACATAAAGTTTATAGGAAAGAATTATCTCATAATTCCCATAAAAGAAAGCACTACGTCCATAAAATAAAACACCCATATTTCAATGCATACATAGGAATTATGTAGGAGAACAGAGATCTTAAATACAGTAAAACATTTTTTGAGCATCTGTATATTTCAGCACACACAGTGTTTAATCATATTCTTGCTACAGTATATACCCACATGCTGACCAGCTATACCAATAAGGCAAAGAGTTAATTTTCCAAAGGTGCATCAGAATATCAGAGTGTACCTCTGCTTATTTGTGGAGTGTGTTGATGTTGGTTGCACTGGGGTGATTTTCCTTGAGAGGCTGGGAGAATTATTCCAGGCTCCTCTGCCATGTGTTTGGCAGGGTGTATTCAGGGTAACATTAACAGAGGAGTGGATTATTATTTGTGGTCTCACAGATATGCCAGACTGCCATGTTATTAAATATTTTGATACAAATCATGTTGAACGTGGATAATGAGGTAAGCTTACAGTATAATGCATCTAGTTACCACGCAACACCAAGACAAACAAAAACATTAATTATTACAGTACCTTTAATGTAGGAAAGCATTTTACAAAAGTGTAATCAAAAACTCCACACTGAGCCAAATAATTAGGAAAGGTGAACAACAGCTTTGTCACAGAGTGGGTTTTAGAGAGTCTTGAAGAAGGAGACAAAGGTGGAAAGACAGAGGGGTTGACAAGTGACAAACAAACTGTCGCTACCCTGTGAATCAAACCTGATGTGTTCGGCTACAGCAGGAGAGAGACCATTAGCAGGGAATTCAAAATGGCAACAGCAGTCCTATTAGTTTGCTCTGCAGATCCAAGTCTCCTGGAGGGGAGAGTCAGGAGAAGCAGCCGCAGCAAGAGTGCAGCAACTTCAGGAGAGAAGGGGCATCAGTAATGATTTGCATAGTGGAAGACAAATGAGAGTACAAAATAGGGTGAGTATAATCTCCTGTCAGCCATGGGGATCCTCCTGCTACTTAAATTGTAGTCAGATATTTACACCTTCTTCAAGTAGACAAATTCCACAGAGTTCTGGGGGAATAAGAGGTGATCTCATTGTAACATCTATCACATCATAAATTTTTCACCATCTGGTGAATTCTGAGGATGCTTACAAAGAGGTTACTTTTCAACAACTCAATTGGTCCTTGTTCTATCCTTTAGATGTTTCAGCTTCACTTTAGCTCATTACTAAGACTTTGCCTCCATTTCCACCCCCCACATTCACATTATGGTTTAAAAAATTGATGTGCCCTGCTTGGTATCCTTCTTCCTACTGAGCACAGGCTTGATCTCGGTGTAAAAGTCAGTAAGAGTTAATTTCCTCAACGTCTTTTCACATTTCACAGATTCAAAGCCCATGGTTAGTTTGGATGTGCACTAATGATAGTTTATCCACAAGAACTTTAGAAATAGGAGTAGGAGTAAGCCATATGGTCCTCTGAACCAGCTCTATCATTTGTTACAATCATAGCTGATCTTCGAATTTATTTTGCTACACCATCCCCTTTTCCCTTATTTGCCTTTTTATCCAAGAATCTACAAAATTCTGTCTTGAATCCATACTGAATGTCCACAACTCTGAGCTTCAAAATTACAAAAACTTGAGTGAAGTAAGTCCTCTTCATCTTACTCCAAAGTGGCTGACCCTAACCCCTAGTTGGAGGTTCCCCAGTTAAGGATATATTCCTTAGAATCCACTTGATCAATCACCTTGAAAATATTTGTTATGTTTCAAGGAGATCTCACAGAAACGGAGGAAGGAAAGCAGGAGGTGGGCATTTGGCCACTTGAATCTGTCTGGTTATTCTCTGGCTGAATTCCCAAATATGTTCTTTCCCCATTTTCCTTAACAACATATCTACTAATCTCAGGTTTAAAATTAACAGTCAATTTAGCTCCAATTTTCAGAATTGAGTTTCAAATTTCTTACATCCTTGGAAGGCTTGACTTTAATTTTTATGCTTTCACCCACAACCCGTGTTCTCCAAAAAAGTAGAAATACTTCCTCTCTATCTTTCCTATTAGTTCCCCTTCAGAACTTAAAATTGTCATAAATATCACCTCTAAACCTTTGATATTCCAGGAAATAAAAGTCAGATCTATGTAATCTCTCTGGTATATGTTCATGTCACTGAGCCCAAGAGGATCCAAATATGTGTGTCAGGGTATACATCAAAAAAAAATTATAAGCCTTTGGGCTCAGACAGGAAGGTCTTTATAAATTACAGCATTTTATTCAGAGTTTGCTTGTCCAACTCAAGCCTGAAGGGAGACAACTATATATATATATTGGGTTTGGCTCAGATTAGGTATCAAAAAAATTATAAACCCTTGGGCTCGGGTCTGGTTTGTACAGGCTTTGGTTGGGTCAGATTTGAATTTTATACACCAGCAGAATTTTATATCTCTCCCTGAAATTCAACCCTTTTGAGTCAAGATTGAGGTAAATCCATACTGCACTTCCTTCAAGGGCATCAAAGGGTAGTGTCCAGAACAGCTCAGTCTCCAGATGTTAGGTCCCCGGAGAGTTGTGACATTACTTCTGCCCCTTATATTCCAGTTCTCCAGGCAAAAAAAAAAATCCATTAAAATATTTGATCATTTCCTGTACTTCTCTGAGACTTTTACGTTTATCTGTGATTTATCTTCATCTAATGGAACTCTTTTGCTCAAGCAGAGTCCTTGAATATTTTTAAGGCAGAATTAGATAGATGCTGGATAAGCAAGGGAGTGAAAGGTTACGGGGGTGGGCTGGACAGGAGAATGGGCAGGGCAGGAGGTGGGAATGATGAGTTGAGGTTACTATCATATCAGCCATGGTTTCAACGAATGGTTCTGCCCCTAATTCTCTTGCTCATATGTATAGATTTATCTCCTTAGAAACTTCCTAATGTACATTGAAATCTCATTCTAACATATCTACAACTCTCACTATAACATGAACTCTATCAGGCATTACTAATGCTAGGATATATTTTTTGCTGGTCTTTTTGAAGCTTCTCACAAGAAGACAGTACTCCATTCCATCCTCTTAAATCTATGTTCAAAAGTCATTATCTCCAACTTTGCCCAGTTGTTCAATCTATTATTTTTTTAATTTTTCATTTGGTCAGTAAGGCCAGCATTATTTGTCCATCCCTAATTACCCTTGAAAAGTTGCTAGTGAACCACCTTCTCAAAATCCAGTAGTCCATCTGGAGAAGGAACTCACACAGTTCTGTTGGGGAGGGAGTTCCAGGATTTCGATCTGATGATGATGAAGGATCGAAAATACACTGTCAAGTCAGGATGCTGCACGATCGTGAAGGGGATCTATAGGTGGTGATGACAGTGTTCCCTTCTAACTGCTGCCCCGTTGCTACTTGGTGGTAGAGATTGTGGATTTGGAAGATGTCTCTGATTGGCCTGGATGAGTAACTGCAGTAATTTTGTAGATGGTACCCACCGCAGCCACTGTGTGTCAGTGGTGTAAGGAATCAGTGTTTACAGCAGTTGGAGTGCCAGTCTAGCAGCTGCTTTGTCCTGGATGGTGATGGGCTCTTGAGAGTTTTTGATGCTGCACTCATCCAGGGACGTGCAGAGTATTCCATCACACTCCTGATTTGTGCCTTGTAGATGGTGAAGATGAATTGTGGTGTTGGGTAGTGAGTTACTTGCTACAGGATACTCAGCCTCTTGGACCTGCTCTTGTTGTCATGATATTTATACACCATATTACTAGATTTCCTTGTGACATAGAAGGAAAGCATTTAAGCACACCAAGGTCTACACCAACTTGCAAAGCAAACCCACCCTCCCCCATTAACTTTCCCTGTAACCCATTCTTCCCCACCTTGCAGGCAGGCACAGTAGTGTAGCTGTTAGCGTAACGCTACTACAGCGCCAGCAACCCGGATTCAATTCCTGCCGCTGTCTGTAAGGAGTTTGTACGTTCTCCCTGTGTCTGCGTGGGTTTCCTCCGGTTGCTCCGGTTTCCTCCCACATTCCAAAGACGTGTGGGTTAGGAGTTGTGGGCATGCTATGTTGGTGCCGGAAGCATGACAACACTTGTGGGCTACCCCCAGAACACTCTACGTAAAAGATGTATTTCACTGTGTGTTTCGATGTACATGTGACTAATAAAGATATTTTATCTTCCCATCAACTCCCCGCAGATTCTTCTACCGACCTATACACTGAGGGTAATTTACAGATGTCAATTAACCTACCAATCCGCACATCCTTGGAATGTAGGAGGGAAGAATATCATAAGGAAACCCACAGTCACGGGGAGAATATGGAAATTTCACAAGGCTGGTAAGCTGACGTTCTGGTCTTTGATGACCCTCAAAAAATTGATGGTATGGTAGGAGTGAACATCACCAACAGCCTGTCCTGGTCAAATCACATAGAAGCCACTGCCATGAAAGCTGACCAGCGCCTCTACTTCCTCAGGAGGCTAAAGAAATTTGGTTTGTCCCCTTTGACTCTCACCAACTTTTACAGATGCACCATAGAAAGCATCCTATCTGGATGTATCACGGCTTGGTACGGCAACTGCTCTGCCCAGGACTGCAAGAAACTGCAGAGAGTTGTGGACACAGCCCTGTGCATTACGGACACCAGCCTCCCCTCCTTGGACTCTGTCTTTACCTCTCGCTGTCTTGGTGAAGCAGCCAGCATAATCAAAGACCCCACCCACCCGGGACATTCTCTCTTCTCTCCTCTTCCATTGGGTAGAAGATACAGGAGCCTGAGGGCACGTACCACCAGACTTAAGGACAGCTTCTACCCCACTGTGATAAGACTATTGAACAGTTCCCTTAAGATGGACTATGACCTCACAATCTACCTTGTTGTGACTTTGCACCTTATTGCACTGCACTTTCTCTGTAGCTGTGACACTTTGTACTGTTACTGTTTTTACCTGTACTACATCAATGCACTCTGTACTGACTCAATGTAACTGCACTGTGTAATGAATTGACCTGTACGATCGGTTTGTAATACAAGCTTTTCACTGTACCTCGGTACCAGTGACAATAATAAACCAATACCAATTCAGCATGGTAATGCTTTTGAATGTCAACGTGAATTTAAATTCTCTCTTGTTGAAGATGGTCAATGCCTGGCACTCTTCCCATCCAGACTAATAACTCCACAAGCTTCTGCTCCACTTAATAGTTTGCTATGAGGAACCTTAGCAAATGCTTTGGGAATCCTCTATAAACAACATCCATCAACATTCCTCTGAGGACCCATTTAGTCACTTCTACATTTGAGGGAATACAAATCAAATCTACTCAGTATTTCCTCACAGACAGCATGAGAAGGTAACAGAAATCTGTCCCGTGAATGTTTGTTCATATATATTCTTCCTTTGGTAAGTAGACCAAAACTACCCAGCATAGCACTGCAACCATGATCACACAGGAACCCCTAATGCTCTTCCCAGCAAAAAAAATCATGCACATAAATGAACAGAGAATCAAGGTTGAGAAACTGGATGGTAAAAGAGAGGCCAGAACCTCAGAGCAGAAGTTTTCAAGTAACTTCAAATAATTTTTGACACTGCGTTTGAACATCATGGAAATCTTTATGCAAAAATAAGTTGAAATATAAAATACCAGAATAACCCCCAAAAGACAACGATGGTACCTTCATAAATTGGCGACAGTTTGCCTGGAACACAATGAAACAATGCCCTAATTGTGTCACTCAATAGCACCTCTGGCAACACATCAATATTTTATGGATTTATAAAATAATCAGCACATAAGAGGGGTGACTGTGTGATTGAACCGTGAGGAGATTTTGGGACTTGACTTTTCAAAGTTTTAGAAAGACATGAAAGGGTGTTTAATAAGGAGTTCATTTCCTTTTCATCTCAACCAGTGAAAGTCAATAGAGGATGGAACAAAATTTCACATTCATTCTTTGTACTGAAGGTTCACATTATTCCTTTCAAGGTCTTACGTTGTCAAGTTTATCCAAAAAAGAATAAGTAAGCCTTATGGAGAGAATATTTTCTTTAATAATGTGAACCTTCAGAACAAAGTACACCTTGACAGTAATAATCCCTGACATAATTCAGTGTCTCAGTCAATGGTCCAGGTATGTCACAATGAGGGTTGAGGGTATACTAGAATGCATCATCATCTTGTATTCTTCCTACTGTACACAATAATGATCTTGCATAACCCCACAATCCTCCGCGCGATATTCTGATATGTTCCACACTCATGCAACTTTTTGTAATATGTTCCATTTTCTGATATTCCTCCTCCCAGTGTGTTTTCTGATGTATCCTTACACTTCCACGGTCTCTGACATTATTCTAAATACCTAGTATTTTGAACCAGTGAAATGTATTTAGTGTGTGCTATCTGAAGGCTCAATCAGTAGCCCAGTACCATCAGCATGTAATTGGTGGCACAGTGGTGCAGCTAGTACAGCCACTGCCTTACAGCGCCACAGGCCCAGGTTCAACCCTGACCTCGAGTCCCGTTCTCATGGAGTCTGCATGTTCTTCCTGTGACTGCAAGGGTTTCCTCCAGGTGCTCCTGTGTCCTCCCACATCATTAAGGTGTGCAGATTGGTAGGTTAATTGGCCAATATAAATTGCCCCTGGTGTGTAGGTCAGATGCAGAATTTAGGGGAGTTGATAAGAATGTGGGGACAATAAAAAGTGAGATTAATATAGGATTAGTGTCAAAGGGTGGTTGATGGTCAGCATAGACTCAATAGGCTGAAGGGCCTGCTTCCGTGCTGATTCTCTTTGACTCTTTCTCTCTGTGACTGATTACTCCATTTAACGCTCTCTGATATGCATCATATCCAAAACAGCAACAATATGATTTATTTCATTTATTCGCTGTATTAACCTGAAGTGTGTCCCTTCCTTCATAAACTGATGTGTGCATAGACCTCTAAGGGCAAAGCTTCATTTTCCATCTTATAACATTCTCTGATTTAACGCTTGCCACTTACTGTAAAACCTGAAGATAATACTCCAACGTACTACTTGTGGTCCTTTGAATACCCGAAAACCTTACTGTCGAACTTTGATGAGTACTCAAGCCTCCAGTGGTGATGCAGAGGCAGCTTGATATGTACAGGAGGCCAGAACAGGAGGAATGCAGAGACGTTCTAAGTCAAGAAAAGGTTAAAAAGATTGGGACGGGCGTGGCATGAAGGATTTTGAAATAAAGAATGAGAATTTTAAAATCTAGATGTTGCCTAATCAATGTAACCAATGAGTACAGGCTGGATGATGAGCAGGAGGTGGTATGAATTAGGATGTGGACAATACAGTTTGGACATGCTCAAGTCCATGGAGTGTGAGAAGGGAAGTCAAGGGATCAATGGAATACTCAATCAGGGTAATAAAAGCTTGAGTGAGGACTTCGACAGGAGATGGGCAGAGGCAGATATGGTGATAAGCCACATTTTGGAGGTGGCAGTCAAGGAGATGAACAGAATAGGAGATTGAGAACAGCTGAGGATGCAGAGACCCCTTGGGATGAGATAGGTGACTAGGGAATAAAATGTATAGTGGGAATGAAACCAATGAGTTTGGTCTTCCCAATGTTCAGTGGTGTAAATTTTGTCTCATCTGGGACTAAACATTTGATAGGGGGCTGATTTGCAAGTAGAGAGATTGTGGGAGGTGAACAATAAACATAGAACATCCAGCAAAGGAACAGGCCCTTCAGCCCACAATGTCTATGTCGACCATGATGCCAATCCAAATTAATTCTCTGCCTGCAGGTGGTCTGTATCCCTCATTTCCCTGCCTGTTCATACGTCAATCTAAAATGTCTCTTAAACATTGCTATTATGTCCACTTCCACCCCTTCCAGGCACTTACCACTCTCTGTATAAAAGACTTACTCTGTGAATCCCCTTTAAACTTTCCTCTTCTCACATTAAGCCTATGCCCTCTCATATTTGACATTTGCACCCTGGATAAAGAAAGTCAGATGATCTGTTCTATCTATGCATCACATCTTATTATATACTCCTATCAGTTCACCCCTCAGCCTTTGATACTTCAGAGAAAACAATCCTAGTTTCTCCAACCTCTCCTTATAGCTAATACTCTCTAATCCAGGAAAAGTCTTTGTGAACCTCTTCTGCGCCCTTTCCAAAGCCTCCGTTTTCTTCCTGTAATGCAGCAACCAGAATTCCACACAATACTCCAAATGTGTCCTAACCAAAGTTTTATACAGCTGCAACATGACTTCCGAACTTTTATACTCAACACCCCAACCAATGAAGGCAAACATGTCATATGCCTACTTTAAGGGAGGTAGATGCTATATGCTGTCAGCATCCATTTGGGATATAACATGAAGTCTTTGGCTGATGTCTTTGCAAATCCCAGGAAACACAAGGGATGGATCCTTCTGATACTGCTCCAGTCACAGTCATTGCTGTGGTTAGTATCAATCAGCAAGTTCTACTGGTAAAACCTATTAGTTTTGAAAAACAGGCCTAGTCCTGAGAGAGAAATGAAGGAACAGATCGATGGATGAATTTCACCACTTTACAAACCCCAGTGGAAGAGCTTCACATTTCATCCCAAGATATAGAAATGTGTTTTCACTGACAAATCTGAAGAACTTCACCAAGAGTTTCACTCTGTTTGCAAACCAGGTCTCCGGAACTAAATGAGATGTCGTACACAATTGCAATTCCGTTTTTGCAGATGGATAAAGTTACTAAAAAAAACTTCCTTTTGGTCATGTCAAAACAATGAGCTTTAAGTTGTAGGAATAGTTGAATAAGGCAGCCATCAACTCATAGAGTCATATACAGCACAGAAACAGGCCCTTCGATCCAACTCATCCATGCCAACCAAGATGCCTTCCTGAGTTAGTCCCTTTTGCCTGCATTTGACCCATATCCTTCTAAACCTTTTCTATCCATGAACCTTCCAAATGTCTTTTAAATGTTGTAATTATACTTGTCTCTCCCACTTCCTCTGGCAGCTCATTCCATATACTCACCACCCTCACTGTGAAAAACTTGTCCCTCAAGTCCCCTTAAAATCTTTCCCCTCTCACCTTAAACCTATGCCCTCTAGTTTTAGACTCCCCTACCCTGAGACACCCCTTAGCTCCTGTACTCCAGCGAAAACCGTTCCAGCCTATCCAGTCTCTCTTTATAATTCAAGACCTCCAGTTCCAGAAACATCCTTGTAAAACTTTTCTGCACCCTCTTTAGCTTAATCACATCCTTCTAGAACTGCACACATTATTCCAGGTGTGGTGTCACCAACGTCTTGTACAGCTTTAATGACGTCCCAACTCTTATACTCAGCACCCCATCCAATGAAGGCAAGCATGCCATATGCTTTCTTCACCACCTTGTCTATCTGTGTTGCCACTTGCAGGGAACTATGTACTTGTACCCCTCAGTCTCTCTGTTCTACAACACTCCCCAAGGCCCTGTCATTCACGGTGTAAGTTCCATCCTGGACCTACTTGCCAAAATGCATCACTTACCTGAGTTAAATTCCACCTGGCATTGTTTTGCTCACTTTCCCAGTTGATCTAGATCCTGTTGTAACCTTAGACAACCTTCTGCACTGTCCACCACACCACCAATATTGGTGTCATCCACATACTTACTAAGCATGCCACCTACTTTTTATCCAAAATCGTTAACACATATATGACAAACAACAGAGGACCCAGCACCAGTCCCTGTGGCACATCACTGATCACAGGCCTCCAAAGTGAAAAACCCTCCACTACTACCCTCTGACTCCTTCCACTGAGCCAACTTTTTATCCAATTGGCTGGCTCACCCTAGATCCTATGTTATCTCACCTTCCAGACCAACTCCTTCAGGAACAGTCTTTGACCCTTGACAGCTATCCCACATTTGATTTTTTCCATTCCTGTGAACACTTGATTGCCACCCTGGATGGTACCTAGAGCAAGCATGGTCTGAGTTTGATATTCAAGTAGCCTTCAAAGCTGTATCCTTGTGTCAGTGTCTGATGCACTTTAGAACCCTGTGCCTGTGTGCTGCCAGTGGCAGCTCCTTCTGGGTGTGAAAGTGGTCTAAAAGGATCATCAAATGGTTAATTTCCAGTGTCAACAAAAAGTGACGTTGAGATACACACCATCATTTTCAGACAGTGTTAAATGACAGGGTGATGTGGCACTTAAGTGCAATTGTCACAGACAGATATCTTGGAATCATTCTCAGGCATCTTTAAATGAATTTCAGACACAGCATCTCTAAGTGACAATTTAACTCATCCTGAATGTCAAAGTGACATGTAGCGATATCTGAGAGTCATTTTTAAATTTTTGGAAATAAATATCGGATAAACTTTCATTGCAGAACTCTGCCATTTGTGGAAATCTACACTTAAACTGATCAGCAGAGCCCTTGTGAACTGAGATCCTCAGGGCTTTATTTAAATATTTCCTGGTATTTCCAGAAATGCTCTTTATATTCTGGCAATAAAACCAGTAACTATCATAATTCAAATCACTAAATTTCACCAAACAATTTATAGAGCTGAAGGGGAGCAAATTCAGACTATAAATACATTGTGTAATGCCCAGACCTTTCTTAGTTATTCTCTGTGTGACATCCAAATGCAGCAAAGCTTTTTCACAATTTATAATACAATTTAACAAATCCTTTCCAATTTATCCCATTGTATAGAGTTCCAATGGATCAAATTCCTTCTATTCACTGCCATTATATTGAATCTCAGGAAGGTCAATCCATTTTCCATTCTTCCCTTATATATAGAATCTCAGTCTCAAATTGCTACCCATTGACTCTCCATTGCACTGAATCCCCAATCTGCTGCACAGTCACTGCTTGTTCTGGGCTTTGTATTGCAATATTGTCTTCTGGTTAATTCCATTCTGCTTTCCTACTAAAACCTTCCTGCAAACAATCACACTCCACGCAATAAGGTATTCTTCTAGGGTCTAGTGTACTTTCAAGGACAGAGCTCAAAAAGTTTCACATTCCACTGCCTAACACTGGGTCTGAGTGAAACATTTCAAATTAATTGATAGAGATTAAGAACCCTTGATTTAAAACACACAACGAGCTGACAATAGCTGGCTGCCTAATTAATTGTTTGCTCCCCAGCAGTGATCTCAGGCTGCAGCCTAATGAGTAGTAATCTTCCCTCATATGTTCTTCCACCACAAATTGTAATCTTCGCCTATTTAACTCAAACCAGAGTATTGTTTCACAGGTGGCAGCCTCATTAAAAATGGGACAAGAGACTATACTTCATACTTGGATATAGATGTACTTCACAGACCCAGCGCTGCAGCTCCTTGATCCTGCCTTCATGATCCATTTAACTCTATGGCACTGAAGGAGGTCATTTGGCCCATCGAGTCTATACCACCTCTTATACAATCCCATCAATCCTACTCCCCTGGAGAAACAAAGGACTGCAGGTGCTGGAATCTAGATGAAGAAACATGACGATGCTGGAGGAACTCAGCAGGTCAGGCAGCATCCGTGCAGAAAAGCAGGCGGTCAACGTTTCAGATCAGGACCCTTCTTCAGGACTAAAGATAGGAAAAGGGGAAAGCCCAATATATAGCAGTGGAGGGAAAAGCAGAGCAGTAATAGGTGGACCAAAGAGGGGAGGTGGGGAGAACCCAGGCATGAACGTTGAATTCTCCCTCTTTA
Source organism: Pristis pectinata (assembly GCF_009764475.1). Lineage (NCBI taxonomy): Eukaryota > Metazoa > Chordata > Chondrichthyes > Rhinopristiformes > Pristidae > Pristis > Pristis pectinata. The sequence continues at coordinate 28,915,788 of NC_067421.1, read as the reverse complement.
GGTAAACCACCCCCCCCTCCCTCCCCCTCCCGTGATGTTTCTTCCTAATCCAAGCCTTTTTCTCCTACCCTTTTTTTCCTCTCTCTCCTTACTTCTGACCCATCCCCTAGTGGATCTGCTCTCCTCTCCTCCCCTGCACCTGCCTATCACTATCTCTTACCTGCATCTACCTATCACCACCTTGTGTCCACCCCATCTCCCCTCTTCTGTCCACCTATCACCGCTCTGCTTTTCCCTCCTATATATTGGGCTTCCCCTTTTCCTATCTTCAGTCCCGAAGAAGGGTCCTGACCCGAAAAGTTGACCGCCTGCTTTTCTCCATGGGTGCTGCCTGGCCTGCTGAGCTCCTCCAGCGTCATCGTGTTTTTCAATCCTACTCCCCTACTTATTTCCGTCACCCATTTTGTCTCATGTGCCCAGCAGCTCCCCTCTGAATCTGCTACCATCCACCTACATGAGGGGTAATTTTCAACAGTCCATTAAGCTATCAACCAGCACGTCTTTGGGATATTGGAAAAAACCGGAGCACCCAGGAGAAAACCCCATGGTCACAGGGAGAAGGTTCAGACATCACTCAGATAGCAGAGGTTCTATCCTGGATTGCTGAAACAATGGGGCAGCATCACCTCCTGCTGCACCACTGATCAACAGCAAACCACTATAGATAGCAAGAGTCTTAGAGTGATACAGCACAGAAAAGGTCCTTTGGCCTCCAAATATATGCTGAACTTCAAGCACCCATTTTCACACTAATCCTATTTTATTCTCCCCACCTTCCCACAAACTGTTTGATGTGTCTGAATGTTTGCTGACTCTGGGCCTGTACTCAGTTGGAGGATCTCATTGAAATCTACTGGACACTGGAAGGCTTGGATAGAGTGGACATAGAGAGGATGTTTCCATTAGTAAGAGAGTCTAGGGTCTGAGGTCACAGCCTCAGAATAAAGGGATGTTCCTCTAAAACTGAGATGAGGAGGAATTTCTTCAGCTAGAGGGTAGTGAATCTGTAGAATTCATTGCCACAGAGGGCTGTGGAGGCCAAGTCATTGGGTGTATTTAAGGTAAAGATTGATAGTTCTTGATCGTTAAGAGAAGGTGGGAGAATGGGTTGAAATAAAAATCAGCCATGTTTGAATGATGGAGCAGACTCGATGGGGCAAATGGCCTAAATCTGCTCCTATATCTTATGGTAACTTTCCCCGACACCCCCAAATTCTGCCACTCACCTATACACTAGAGGCAAATTAAAGCAGCCAATTAACCCCCCCTAACCCACACATTCTTAGGACGTGGGAGGAAACTGAAGCACCCAGAGGAGATCCATGTCATCACAGGGAGAATGTCGAAAATCTACAGAGATAGCACCGGAGGTCAGGGTTGAACCGGGACTCTGGAACTCTGAGCTAACAGCTCTACTAGCTGCATCACTGTGCTGCCTCATCACACAGTAATTAAGACTATGGAGGACATTTGTTGATTTTGATTTCTATCTTAATCCTGGACCATTAAGATCATTGTGTTTATTTAAACTTTATTCATAAAAATATATACAGGAAATAATATAATCAGTACATGTCTTTACTTTCATAGTGTCAATACATTCACTGTGTCATCAAACCAATCTATTCTGTTCACAAAGCACCAGTGCCAATCTTGTGGCGTTTTTGGACAGTACACCCAACAAGTGTTTGAGAGATCATTATACACCGTCCCCTCAGTGTCCAGTAGTTACAGGGCATTAGCTTGCAAGCCTGAAGGTGTCTTGTAAAATCCTGAAACAAGGCCAGTATGTTTATCACAGAGATGGAAGCCGGGAGATTAACTGGTGTGTGTGCAGCTTAGGACCACTTTATGGAATATTGAGTGAGTGACTGGAAGTGTTTTTAAGAATGTGGAAAGTTCAAATGAAGATGTAATTATTTTATCACCTTAATGTATGCTTATCGATGAGGAAGGAATTCCTTAGTGTTGCAGCCAATCCAATAATTGCATCAGAGAATGGGGTGGCAGTTGTTATGGACCACATGATTGGCTGAAGGTCAAATTATGGACAAATGTTTAATTTGTCAAAAATTTTTTCTCAGACATGTACCCAGCCGTGGAGCTAATTATTTGACTTCATTCCCCAAGCTGACAAGTTATAGGTTGGTGATCACAGAAAACTGTCAATTGACAACAGGCTTTTTGAACCATTTGAGTGTAATTAAGGACAAAAGGATAATAAACTTTGTATTGAAACACAATGCAGAGGAAATAATGTTAGAGAAATGGGAACCAAATTATTCAACTATTTCATTTTTATCTTTTAATTATGGGCTTTCCCTTTTAAGGCAAACAAAGTTTCTGTGCAATGATTGGGTAATGGCCTGGGGCTATTCAGGAGTACATTGAATAATTACATGGGGTTTACACCTTGTCATTACTCACCTAAGTCAAACCCAATTACTGCAAATCCAATTTCCTTGTCAGATGAGGAGTAATTTAAAATTATTAGCAGTTTCATAATAATCTAAATAGTTGTGTTTGTTCCCTGGACTATTCATGCTGTCTTCAGGAATAATTAAAAATAATGGCATGAGGTTCTGTTTCAAATGGACAATTTCACAGATTGGCTACCATTTGATACTGGCCCTTTTCCTTTATAATTGGAAGAGTGTAGGGCCCAATAAACAGACCAGAAACTGCTGTGTAGACATTATAACTGATGTGGTTGCCTTAACCTGGAGGATGGAATTATTGATCAATATTGAAGTCTTTCCACCAACTGGGGGTCTTTGACATTTGGTTGCTGATTTGATTAAATTACTTGTGATATTAGTTGCAGCTATAATAAGGCTGCCATCTTCCATCCATCTAGGTTCAGTGTTTGTTGACCATTGCCCTTCTTGACACTGATTTTCTTCTCTTGGTTCCTGAGATGCTGTGACACGGAGGCGTCTGTGACCCACCAGGAAGCCACACCTACCAATCCACTGAGACTCTGACACTCCAACTTGCCACAGTTTCAAGGAACCTTTTTCTGGCCTTGCTACCTCACTTTCAACAGCGAACAAAGAATGGAATAAAACCAGGACTGAAAAGTGTCTGAAACAAGGAACTCATTCAAGACCCTGGGTTTCATTGGCCTCAAAGGTCAAGGGTAGTTTTAAATCAGAGCTGAACAGGATATGGACAGCAAGACATATGTCACACTGCTGTTTATTGATTACAGCTCAGCATTCAACACCATCATTACGTCGGTAGTAATAACCAAACTTCAGACCTGGGCCTCTGTACCTCCTGCTGCAACTGGATCCTTGACTTTATCGGAAGAACAGTCAGTGCGGATCAGTAGTAACATCTCGTCCTCACTGACAATCAACGCAGGTGCACCTCAAGGATGTGTGCTTAGCCTACTGTTCTTCTCTCTAAGCTCATGACTGTGGCTAAACACAGCTCAATGCCATCTATAAATTTGCTGATGACACAACTGTTGTTGGCAGAATCTCAGATGGCAATGAGGAGATGTACAGCAGTGAGATAGATCAGCTGGTTGAGAGGTGTTGCACAACAACCTTTCACTCAACGTCATCAAGATCAAGGAACTGATTGTGGACTTCAGGAAGGGGAAGTTGGGAGAACACACCAGTCTTCACTGAGGGGTTAGCAGTGAAAAGGGCGAGCAGCTTCAAGTTCCTGGGCATTGAAATCTCAGGATCTGTCCTGGCCCCAACACATTGATGCAATCACAAAGAAGGCACGCCAGCAGCACAACTTCATTAGGAGTTTGAGGAGATTTGGTACATCAAAGGCTTTTACAAATTTCTACAGATGTACTGCAGAGATCATTCTGACTTGTTGCATCACAGCCTGGTATGGAGGCTCTAATGCACAGGTTTGTAAGAGGCTGCAGAGGGTTGTAGACTCAACCAGCTCCATCATGGGTACAACCCTCCCTTCCATCAAGGACATCTTCAAGAGGCAGTGCCTCAAGGTGGCATCCATCATTAAGGACCCTCACCATCCAGGACATGCCCTCCTCATTACAACCATCAGGGAGGAGGTACAGGAGCCTGAAGACTTTTACTTAATGATTCAGGAACAGCTTTGTCCCCTCCATCAGATTTCTGAATGATCCATGAACACTACCTCATTATTCCTTTTTTTTCCTTGCACTATTTATTAATTTAACAGAACAGATTACTGCACAGTACAGGCCCTTCAGCCCACAATGACATGCCAACATTTTATCCTGCTCTAAGATCTATCTAACCCTTCCCACCCACATTGTCCTCCATTTCTCTATCATTCATGTGGCTATCTAAGAGTCTCTTAACTGGCCCTAATGTATCTGGCCCCACCACCTCTGCTAGCAGTGCATTCCACACACCCACCACTGTGTAAAAGAATGTACTTCTGACATTCCTCCCCCACACCTTCCTCCAATCACCTTAAAATTACACCTCCTTGTATTAGCTATTTTCACCCTGGGAGAAAATCTGACTGCCCACCTCTATCAAGTCACTTCTCATCCTCCTTTGCTCCAAAGAGAAGTTTGAGCTCATTCAACCTGTCCTCACTGGATGTGCTCTCTAATCCAGGAAACATCCTGGTAAATCTCCTCTGCACCCTCAAAGCTTCCACATCCTTCCTATAATGGAGGCAACCAGAACTGAGCACAAATATTTCAAGTGTGGAGTAACCAGAGTCCTGCCATTAACTTTGTTTTCTAGGTGGAACTCCATCTGCCACTTCTCAGCCCAGCTCTGCATCCTATCAATATCCTGTTGTAACCTACAGCAACCTTCTACACTATCCACAACACCACCAACCTTAGTGTAATCTGCAAATTTACAAACCCTCCCTTCTACATCCTCATCCAAGTCATTTATAAAAAAAATTCACAAAGAGCAGGGGTCCCAAAACAGATTCCTGAGGAACACCACTGGTCACCAAACTCCAGGTAGAATACTCTCCATCTACAACCACCCTCGGTCTTCCATGGGCAAGCCAATTCTGAATCCACACAGCCAAGTTTCTCTGGATCCCATGTCTTCTGACTTTCTGAATAAGGAGGAACCATGAGGAACCTTATCAAATGCCTTACTAAAATCTATGTACACCACTTTCACTGCTCTACCTTCAATGTGCTTTGTCACATCCTCAAAGAATTCAATCAGGCTCATGAGGCATGACCTGCCCTTTACAAAGCTATGCTGACTGTCCCTAATCAGCCTATGCTCCTCCAAATGCCCATAAATCCTGTCTCTAAGAATATTCTCCAATAATTTGCCCACCACTGAAGTAAGACTGAATGGCCTGTAACTCCCAGGGTTGTCCCTACTCAGTTTCTTGAGCAAAGGAACAACATTTGTCACCCTCCAATCATCTGGCACTACTTCCATGGCCAGTGAGGACAAAGATAATTGCCAAAGGCACAGCAATCTCTTTTCAGTTCCCATAATAACCTTGGATCTATCCCATCCAGCCCCGGTGACTTATCTATCCTAATGTTTTTCAAAGGTTCCAATACACCCTCTTTGCTTACATCGACGTGCCCTAGTATATCAGTCTGCTGTATGCCATCCTCAACCATCAAGGTCTCCAGTGAATACTGAAGCAAAGTATTCATTAAGGAGCTCCTCTACTTCTGACTCCAAGCACATGTTTCCTCTTGTATCCCTAATCAGTCCAACCCTCACTCTAGTCATCCTCCTATTCTTCACTTAGATGTCAAATGCCTTGGTGTTTTCCTTAATCCTGTTAGCCAAGGCCTTCTCATGCCCCCTTCTAGCTCTCCCAAGTCCATTAAGCTGCCTCCTGGCTGCCTTGTAACTCTCCAGATCCCCATCTTATCCTTGCTTTCTAAACCTTAGGTAAGCTTCTTTCTTCCTCTTGACAAGCATGGTTCCTTCACTCTCCTATCCTTACCCTGCCTCAATTGGACAAACCTATCCAGAACTCCATGCAAGTACTCCCTAAACAACCTCCACATTTCCATTGTTCACTTCTAAGAATATCTGTTCTCAACTTACACTCCCAAGTTCCTGCCCAATAGCATCATAATTTCCCCCTTCCCCAATTAAATACTTTCCCATATTGTCTGCTCCTATCCCTCTCCAAGTCTATGGTAAAGGTCAAGGAGTTATGGTCACTGTCTCCAAAATGCTCTCCCACCAACAGATCTGAAATCTGATCAGGCTCATTGCCTAGTACCAGGTCCAGTATGGCTCTCCTCTAGTCAGCCTGTCCACATACTGTCAGGAATTCCTTTCAACAAACTCCACCCCATCCATCCCCTCTACACTAAGGAGGTGCCAATCAATATTAGGGAAGTTGAAATCACCCACGACAACAACCCTCCTATTTTTGCACCTCCAAAATCTGCCTCTCAATCTGCTCCTCCTGGGGGCTGTTGAGTACTCCCAATAGTGATCACTCCTTTCCTGTTTTGAATTCCACCCACACTGACTCAGTAGACAATCCCTCCTGGACATCCTCCCTTTCTACAGCTGTGATACTGTCACTGATCAACAAAGCCACTTCCCCACCTCTTACCTCCATCCCTGTCCCTTCTGAAACATCTAAATCCCAAAATATCTGGCAGCCATTCCTTCCCTTGTGACAGCCAAGTCTCTAATGGTCACAGTGTCGTAGAGCATGGGTAAATACTTGGAACTAAGTTTATCACCCTTGTTCCTGATACTTCTCACATTAAAGTAGACACACTTCGGCCCATCCATCTGACAGCAGTTTTGCCCTTTCAGCTACCTATCCTTCCTCACTGTCTTTCTATATGCTGTATCTACTTGTACACTAAATGAACCAACCTCTAACCTATAACTCGACTTCCCATCCCCCTGCCAAACTAGTTTAAACCCTCCCCAACAGCTCTAGCAAACCTGCCCACAAGAATACCAGTATTCAGGTGTAACCCATTCCTTTTGTACAGGTCTTATCTTCCCCATAAGAGATCCCAATAATCCACAAATCTGAAACCCTGCCCCCTGCACTAACTCCTCAGCCACACATTCATCTGCAAAATCAACCTATTCTTACCCTCACTGGTACATGGCACAGGCAGCAATCCAGAGATCTTTCTTTTCAGCTTCCTACCTAGCTCCCTATATCCCCTCTTCAGGACCTCATCTATTTTCTTACCTATGTCATTGGTACTGATATATACCATGACCTCTGGCTGTTCACCCTCCCCCTACAGAATGCTGTGGACTTGATCAGGGATGTCCCTGACCATGGCACCAGGGAGGCAACATACCATCCAGGAGTCTCTTTCATGTCTACAGAATCTCCTGTCCAGCCTCCTTACTATTGAATCCCCAGCACTACCACTCTCCTCTTCTCCCAACTTCCGTTCTGCACCACACAACCAGGCTCAGTGCCAGAGACCTGGTTACTGCAAGTTTCCCCTGGTAGGTCCCCCCACCACCAACAGTATCCAAAGCAGTACACCTGTCATTCAGGAGAACAGCCTCAGGGGTACTCTGCACTACCTGCCTTTTCTCCTTTCTTCTCCTGATAGTAACCCAGCTACCTGCAGCTTAGGAGTGACTACTGCCCTGTATCTCTTATCTCCTCATTCTCCCATAGGGGCTGAAGGTCATCTAGCTGCAGTTCCAGTTCCCTAACATGGTCTGCAAGGAGTTGCAGCTGGATGCACCTTGTGCAGATGTAGCTATAAGGGAGACTGGAGGTCTCCCAGAACTCCCACAGCTCACAAGGTGAACACACCACTGGCCCTTGAGCCATTCTAACTACTCCAGCTTGGAGCAAAAGGAAATATCAGAGAAAGAAAGACACTTGCCTCTGCCTCCTCTCACCAAATCCTCAAGTACTTCACTCTAACACCAGTCCACTCCCAAAATAGCCACTCCGCTTGTACCTACCTTCCTTTATTCACTGTTGTTAATTAGCCAATCAACCAGTAACAATTTGCAAGTGTGTCTCTTTTAGACTCTTGCAAGGTGAAACTCACAAGCACTCACACAAAGACTCACCTCTTTTCAAAGCTCCCACTCCAAATCTCACTCCAACTCCCGACTCTGCAAGGTGAAATTTATCGATGTTTATGTCTTTGCACTGTACTGCTGCTGCAAAACAACACATTTCAATGTCAGTGATAATAAATCTGATTCTGATTCTGATCATTAAGTGCCTCTGAAGCCCTTTTCTCTTTGTGATATGGTAATCTGGATCAATTAATAAACTATATCATCACATACAGCCCTGATACAAAAATGATGGCGATCTTAGTAAAGGCCATACAGTATCTTATGAACCTCAAATTCAATTAATAAATGTTTCAGCCATACACAAGAAGACTGTTTTCAATGGCTCTAGTCAGAGATTGCATGTGTATAGACTGAACAGAACTGAGCCAGATATTCTCCACGGCTGAATAGTTTGCTAATCTTCTCTCCTGAATCACACATTATCAATAGCCTGTGTAACCATCTTCCAGCGCCTCTGGGGAACAAGAGGAGAATGTTGGTCTATGTGAGAGACAAGGTGTAGGAAGTCCACTGCCTAATACATGGTAGATTGCATTCTCTCTGAATGTCTCTGTTTTCCTCTGTCCTGGTTGAGTGGTTTACCCATCAGAAAACACGTGGTTGTTTCTGAGGTGCACTGACTGTGTGTGGAGTTCCAAAAATCTCCCAGTGAGCTAACTCTGCACAAGGGACAGAATTGAGTGCTGGTCTGCTGGAAAAGTATATAAAAGAAAAATAAGATCAGAAGATCTTTTCCAGGCTGCAGAAATCTTGACAGTTGAGTTTAGGTACAAGCAGATAATCAGTATTATCCCAAACATACCTTTGTCAATTCACCATTGTCGATGGTCCATTAACACCTGATAGTACAGCCTGCCTAGGCTCTCACAAGTGGTGTTAGCTGTTGCACAGATTCATGGAATTATGGCACAGAAGGAGGCTATTCCGTCAGTCGAGTCTCCATGCATACTTCATAACTTCACCACATCTCACAATGGAGCTCACGGACAGCACAGAGAAACAGAGAGCAAAGGTGTCAAACTGGCATTAACCAACAAACCAGCAACGCAGTGAGGAGATTACAGAGCTTGTCAGTAGCTGCCAGATCACCAGTCGCCACGGCCAAAAAAGCTCACCAGCACCTCTACTTCCTCAGGAGGGTGAAGAAATTTGTCATGCTCCCCCCCTTTGACACTCACTAACTTTTATCAATGCACCATAGAAAGCATCCTATCTGGATGCATCATGGCTAAGTATGGCAACTGCTCTGCCCAGGACCTCAAGAAACTGCAGAGTTGTGGACACTGCCCATCACATCATGGAAACCAGCCTCCCCTCCATGGACTCTGTTTATACCTTCCACTGCCTTGGTGAAGCAGCCAGCATAATCAAAGACCCCACCCACCCGGGTCATTCTCTCTTCTCCCCTCTCCCATCAGGCAGAAGATATAGGAGCCTGAGGGCACATACCACCAGGCTCAAGGACAGCTTCTATCCCACTGTGATAAGACTATTGAACAATTCCCTTATGTGATGAGATGGACTTTTGACCTCACAATCTACATTGTTATGAACTTGCACCTTATTGTCTACCTTCAATGCACTTCCCCGTAGCTGTGACACTTTACTCTGTATTCTGTTATTGTTTTTACCCTGTACTACTTCAATGCACTGTGTAATGAATTGATCTGTACGAACAGTATGCAAGACAAGTTTTTCACTGTACCGCGGTACAAGTGACAATAATAAACCAATACCAATACCCTTACTAAATCATCCACAATTTCAAATGCAACTCTTCAAATACCATCTGCTTTGTTGTGCTCCCACTTTAACTGATGACAACTCAGCACAGAGTTCCAGTCAATATTGTGCATTTATCAAATCCATTTTTCAGTGTATGACTGTGCTAACTGGACCGCTCTTGAATTTCTCATAAGTTATATCCTTAAGGTGGGTGTCAGTGAATGAAGGACAGCTGCTGGGGTATGCTGCTTTATTCATTTACAGGATGTGAGTGGTGTTGGTCCATCCCTCATTGCCCTTGGGCCACTTCTTGAACGGTTGCATGATGAAGGTGCTCCCACTGCTATCTTCCCTCTGCACTGATGCAGGTTCTCAGCCCGCAATGTTGACCATCCCTTTGCCTCCATAGATGCTGCTTGACCTGCTGAGCTCCTCCAGCTGTTTGTTTTTGCTCCAGATTCCAGTCTCTGCAGTTTCTTGTGCTCCCACCAGCACTGGGGAGGGAGGCACGTGATTTTGACCGAGAGACAGTCAAGGAATTGTGATACATTTATCCATGTTGGGATGTTGCACATCTCAGTGGGGGTCTTACAGCTGAACAAGTTCCTATGTGCAGTTGCCCTTGTCTGTGTGGTAAAGGTTGTTGGTTTGAAAAGTACTATTGAAGTAAAAGCCTCAGAACTCCGTCACCATGCATACTCCCTGGTAAGTGATTAATAACATTAAGAAGGAAACCACTTTACTCACAATCTTAAACTATATTCAAGATGTCAGATTAATTTTACTGGTTAAAGAAGTAATATTTAAAGGCTGCTGGTCTGCACTGAAAGTCAATTCAACATTCTCAAAAGCTGCCTGGAGTTTGTTTGTATTAACATTCCTTTTTATAATAACTGGTCACTGTTTCTTTTGCACTCCTTGTAACACAGGTACATTTAGTAAGACATAGGACATCCTGGCAATCTGAAGGGGAAATTTTTTCACACAGAAAATGGTTGGAATCTAGAACATGCTGTCCGAGGAGGTGGTGGACGTAGGTACTCTCCATAAAAGTTAAGAAGTTTCTTGACAGGCACTTGAATCACCAAGGTATATAAGGTTACAGACCAAATACGGGCAAGTGAGATTTATCTATATAAGTACAATGGTTGGCCAAAAGGTTTGTCTCTGTGCTGCACAGCTCCATGACTCTAAGACTCTGTGACTGATATTGAGAGTGGGTAAGGAATTATTGAATATCAATACCTGTGGAGTTGTGTAACTTGAAACAGTGCAAATGGTAGAAAATCATAGCTGCAACCCCCCAAATGTCCCCCTTCTATCAGAAGAGTAGAGGTCTACACCCTGGATCCTACAGCAGAGGCAGGAACTGATTCACAGCTATATCCTGCAGACCTTATTGACCTAATCCATGTATCATGGTAGGCCCTGATCCTTCTCTTAAGGCTAACCATCCCCAGAATCTGTATGGCTATGCTCAAGTGTGTACCAATTATTGAGTCAGACAGGCGAGCATTATAGATTTTTTTTCTATGGAATGTCAGTGAGGCTGGCGAAGGTAGCATTCGTGGCCTGTCCATAACTGTGCTTGGAAAGACCAGTTGACTTCTTAAATTGCTGCGCACCATTTACTGAAGATATTCCCACATGCTATTAAGTAAAGAACTTCAAGTTTCTTATTAACTCACTGATGGCAAAGGAACGTGATCTTTTTCCTGTCTGGATGATGTGTGATTTGGAGGGAAACTTGCAGTAGGTTGAGTTCCTGAGTGCTGCAGCCTTTGTCCTAATAGCAGTAAAGGTTTGAGAAATGTTTGTTGAAGAAGGATTCTCAACTTGCTGTACTTTATGCTATAAATGCTGTCACAGCAGCAACATTGCACCACCGATGGATGAAATCAATGGTTGGTGAGATACCAAAACAAACAGGCTGCCTTATCCTGAATGGTAAGCTTCTTGTATATTGTTGGAGCAGCATTCATCCTTCCAGGTGGAATCTGTTCCAACTCCTAATATGTCTTGTTGACCGTAGAAAGGCTTTGGAGAGGCAGGAGTTTACCCAGGCTCTGGATATTCTGTAGTGAATGTCCAGAGACAGCCTCTGTACAGCTGGTTCAGTTAACCTTCTGGTTAATGCTGACGACAGGATGGTGGAGGTTTGGTACCAACAGTGAGCTTGGGAGAAGGCTCTAACTTCACGATCCCCATTATGTCATTGGTCTCCCACCAATAAAATGACTCCCTCAAAACAGAGATGGAAGCTTCAATTGCTTGGTGAAATCACTGCTAAAGGCTGTCTCTTGCTCTTACATACTGCTGGAAGCATAAATAACATTTGAGGTGTTTTAGAAATAATTATTTTGCTTATGGAGCATCTTTCATAACTAATGGATACCTCTAAATACCAAACAGCTGAAATAATATGCACCACAGGGTCAGTCTTTCAGGCTACCCTGCTACAGGTTGAACTGACTAATGTGACTTAATGGTCTTCCTGGTGGAATTGACTCTTTGAGAATTCCTTTTACTGAAACGTGATTCCCATCTGTCCTTCTCATTGCATGTTTTTCCATACGGAAGTATCTCCAGTCATGGAAAGCATTCTTCACTCTTGGTTTTCCTAGATGTACTGAACTGTTTCACCTTCAAATACTCATTAATATGGTTCATCAGACAGAGGTTTCAGGTTAGCCAGGAGAGAGATTTTTACATGCCTTTTTGTAACAGGGGCTTGTGCTACATAACAGGTTTTTTTGGCTTTGATCTTTGCCTGCTGCAGTGGATGCACTTGGGTGAGTCAGTCCATAACCTAATTCTTCCTCTTCAGTCTCCTCTAGACTAATAGTCTTAGAACATAAGTTCAAGTCTCACTACGACAGCTGGAGGTCCCAAATTTAAATAATTTTGTAAATATGGAATAAAAAGCTAGAACTAGTAATGGTGATTGTGAAGCTACCAAATTGTCATCTGGCTCACTATTGTTGCAATCTAGTCCATATGTGGCTGCAGACTCGCAATGACCATCCTCTCAATTGGCCGAGAAAGCCACTCAATTGTCAAATAGGTGTTACCATCACTTTCTCAAGGGCAATTGGAGATGGGCAATCAATCTTTGCAAGCCATGTTCACAGCCCATGAATGAATAATAAAAAAGTATTTTAAACTATGTAGCTAGAGCATGATTGGTATGTTCTGTGGTCTAGAAGGCACCATTACTGACTTAAATTGCTGATTCTGCATTTATCTGGGTTCTTGTTTCCAGGGTTTAAGTGGTTTCCTCGTGTGGTTAAAAGGTGCTACTCAGTATTATTGATTCTGTGGTTTTATTGAATAGTGTGCTCCACATTTTATCACAGTTCCAAGAAGCAGTAAAATGTGAAGTTAACAAGCATGTTTAATAATGCTTAACAACTCTAATAGCATTGAAAGAGTCATTTCCAGGTGAGTGGAGGTACTGTGTGTACCATCAGTTTCACTTTAGGTCAATGAAGGTTGTTGGAATTATTTCAGGTTCTCAAGAGATAATCAATTGTGATATTGTGATCATTTATTGAGGATTATTTCATTAAGATGTTTGGTGATGAGGATTAATACTGTGGTGAGATTTGACAGGAAAATCTCAGCGAAGGGGTTAAATAATACGGTCATGCTTAAGTGTGAAGTGCAGTGAACAAGGCTGCCATTATACAAGTTTTTAGGTGAGGGATTTGGTTTGGTTTCATTTATAAAGTGAACGATATCATGATATATTTTGTGTCTGGATGCTGAATACTACAACACTGTTTAAGTGCTAAAATGGTCAGTATTGTTTGAGTGGCAGGGTTGGATAATACAGTCATATTTCAGTATGGTCGTGTTGCAGGGATCAGTAATACATGGATAGTTCAGCACATGGTAATATTTTACTGAGGGGAGCAAGCTGATAATGTTGGAGTGTTTGTGTCTTTTGGATAGTGTACATTCGGGTGCTGGACGTTTACTGTGTAATATTTTCATGGTGGGAGAGTGACATTGTAATATTGGATGAAATAGCTGTAGATAGCACAGTAAGGTATAAGTGTGAAGTTATCATAGTAATGTTATAGTGGGGTTAGAGTTAAATAATGTAATGATATGTTGGGGCTATATACTACAGGAATATACAGGATATATCCCATGGCAATATTTGAATGAGGAGTCAATGCTGCAGTAAGATTAGGTGGGTGACTGTATACGGTGGCCATGAGGGGCATATGATATTGCAGCAATGTTTGGATCAGAGTAAGAAGTTCTAGTAGGAGGAAGCTATATGTGTAATAATGCTTGGGGAGCTAGACACTATAGTCATAGAACACACAACATAGAACAGTATGGTGCAGGAAGAGACCATTGGCCCACCATGTCTGTGACGACCACAAAACCAATCCAAACTAATTTCATCTGCGTGCATGTGTCTGTCTAAGCATCTCTTAAAGTTGCTATTGTTTCTGCTTAACTACCTCCCATGGCAGCACGTTCAAGGCACCACCACTCTGTGTGAACAAATTGTCTTAAACATCTCCTTGAACCCCCCACCCCACCCTCCACCACTCACCTTTCATCAATGTCCTCTTGTATTTGACATTTCCACCCTGGGAAAAAGACTCCAACTATATACGCTCACTATACTTCTCGTAATGTTATATGTTCCTATCAGGTCACCCCTCAGTCTCCGACACCAGAGAAAACAATCCAAGTTTGTCCAGCCTCTCCTTATAGCTCATACACTCCAATCCAGGCAACATCCTGGTGAACCATCTCCTGCACCCTCTCCAAAGCATCCGCATCCTTCCTATAATGGGGCAACCAGAACTAACACAGTACTCCAAAACCTCCACATCCTTCCTACATGCCTGAGTGGAAATGGGTGGGATATTTGCTGCTGTGAAAATGCATGTTAATGTTTGGCTGAGGACATGTGTACTGTAGAGATATTGGGGTGAGACGGGCTAGACATATTTTAGTTGGATAAAAATCTGAATGTTTTAATGATGTTTGATACTTTTCTACTGCACACAGGATGAGGCCATGCAGCCCACTGGATTCATGCTGGGTCCCAGCAGAACAATCCAATTAATTCCATTTCCCCTCTTGTTTCCATGTAACTTCTTCTCTCTCACATTCCCATCAAATCCCCTTTGCCACTTAACTTGACCAGGGATAATTTACTGGAGCCAGTTAATGACAAGAATGTCTTTGGGATGTGGGAGGAAGCAGGAGCATCAAAGGTCAGTCCATGCGATCACAGGGAGAATGTACAAACTCGATACAAACGGCACAGGAAGCCAGAATTGAACCTGGGATGCTCCAGCGGTGAGGCAGCAGCATTAACTGTGGCACCACTTTGCCACCATCCCAACCGGGTGATTGGGATATGAATTCATCAATCTGAATGTTGTACAATATGGAACTTCTAATATGTTTATAGGGCATGTTTCTTTCTGATTCATGGCACATAACTTACATAATTTACATAGTTTAAATTCATAGCTTACAAATCTACCAGAGCACTTAACTTCAAGTAATGAAATGACACAAACCATAAATTGGAAGTAATTGTTACCATTGGTCAACAGAGAAGAAACTAAACAAGAGAGACACAAGAGACTACAGGTGCTGGAATCTGGAACAATGCACAAAGTGCTGGAGAAACTCAGCAAGTCAGGCGATATCTATGGAGGGAAATGTTTTGGGTCAAGGCCCTTCAATGACACTGTTCACCGAGACCTTTCAACAAAACTAAACAACACTGGAAATGTACAGTGGGATCCTGATTAGCCCAGTTTCACATGAAATTTGTGTTCTGACTCTCATTATCATAATTACATGTACAGTTTCAGTGCTAACTATACAAGCTATTAAATTTATTTTAAAGATATACTTAATTCAATATATATATACAGTAAGTAAAATGAGGACAGGTTTTTCTCTATGTTCATTGTACCATCAATTCAATATATTCTCTTACAATGCATCAGCTTTTTTCTTTAAACAACGTATCTGTGCAGCATTTGAGAAGCTGGTACAAAGGATCTAGTCCCTCACTGTCCAATAGCAGCAAGATCCATGACTGTGTCCTTCCCCACAAAGACTTCGTTGGTGGCTGCAATGAGCTTCAGTGTGCCCCTCCTCATGTACTCCTGCTCCCTGGAATGTGCCATTTGCCAGGATTCACTCCTGGATATTCCTTGCACTGGAAGACTAACAAGTTTTTATTGCATTAATGTATCCATAGGCTGTAGGTTCATGAATAGCAGCATAAGTTCAAGCCAGCTGGTGCTGATTAGAATCTTGTTTGTAGTTCTTAAAGTGGAGATGTCCATCAGTAGTTCCTCAGGTTTGGGAAAATTACAAAGAGCTGGGTGAAACACAAATAACCAAGACACTTTAATGGACAAAGTGAGGGGAGTAAAGAGGTTGGCAAAGGGAGTGTCGGAAAAGAGGTCTGCTAGGCAAAGGGAGTCCACTAGATCCATAGTCAAGTGGCAGTGGGAGGGATTTTCATTGTAGGTTAACTCCATGTCCACAAGAACATAAGCAGTGCAAAATATTTAATGACCTCATGTGTGTGGCCAAGATCAGCGAAGCTAAAACCCTATTTGCCTTCATTGACAGGTCATCAAATCCTGTCTCCCAACCATTGCATCATGAATCTCACACATTGCTTCATCCTGCACACTCCCACCATTTACCTACCATCAGCCTCTATCTATGCAAACTTCCTTCCAGCATTCAGATGGCTCACCACACCCCTACACAGTTAGCAATATTCCAACCCACCTTTCACATCTTCCACACATTGTCGCTTTTTTTTGCACTATTTATTTATTTTGTAATTTATAGTAATTTTAAATCTTTGCACTGTACTGCTGCTGCAAAACAACAAATTTCACGACATGTAAGTCAGTGAGAATAAGGCTGATTCTGATTCTATTCAAACATGTCAGGCCCATTAGCTGGATACATTACAACACACTCATTAACACTCTTCCCTCTTCTATGCAGAGTACAATGATGCATAACTGGCAGCAATAGCAGAGTACTCGTGGTGGAACAAGCCCATGTCCACCTGGAGGTGAGCGTGACGACCATTATTGGTGTATCTACCACAGAGAGCATAGCCACTGATGGTGCAGAGATCATTGAAGGTGAGACTGTGCTCAGCCCTAATCCTCCTCCTCATAATCCACTTCCCTTCCTTGTAGAAGCTGCAATATATACCTCTTGCAGTCTCCCATCCTCACTCCACCCTTGTACCTTGCTGGTTTTGTAATAACTAAGAACGCATCTAACCAGGTGCTGGCAGAGCAAGAGGTTGAAAGCACCATGACACAGCTCAGATATTGGTGCATTGTATATTATAGAAGACAGCTGAGAGAGGGATATATATAATAAAAAAAACTGTAGATATAGATCTGATGAAATGTCTTCAACTTGAAACCTTAACATTTTCTCTTTCCATAGCTACTGCCTGACCTGCTGAGTTTTTCCAGCATTTTCCAGTTTTATTTTATGAGGAGATACATATGTTGTGAGTTAGTGGGCCTTCAGAGGGAAATGGAGCTCAGATGCCAGCTTCCCAAAGGGCAAAGTTCTCCATGGGTTCTGCTGCACAGGACTCGAGTAGACAGCCTGCAGTGAAGGCTGATGGCCATGCACAATGAATTGCTTGATGCTTTGGGGGTTTATTGGAAAACTTGTGTCAACCCTCAAGGAGAGTGGAGAAATGCCCACTTCCTATCTTGCATTTACTTTGCACAGAGCCTGACATTCATTCTTTCCATCGTGGCACAACAGTCCAGACCAGGTTCTGTGGCTGCACCAGGTGATAGATCTCCATCCCATCTCCTAGGAGAAACTGACTTTCCTGGGGTCTTGCTCCTCAGTCAGCTGGACTATGGCAACTGTTCCCTCAACACTCTTGCTGCCCTGGGGTCTTGCTCCTCAGTCAGCTGGACTATGGCAACTGTTCCCTCAACACTCTTGCTGGATGTGATCTTCTGGAGAGATCTCTTCTCTGTTAGTATAGTGGTCACTATCCCCGCCTGTCACACGGGAGACCGGGGTTCAACTCCCCAACGGGGAGATGTTTATTTCCAAAGTTAATGGGAAATACAAGAGAATTTTAGGGACAGCACGGTAGCATAGTGCTTAGCACAATGCTTTACAGCGCCAGTGACCCGGGTTCAAATCTGGCTACTGTCTGTAAGGAGTTTGTACGTTCTCCCCATGCCTGTGTGGGTCTCCTCCGGGTGCTCCGGTTTCCTCCCACATTCCAAAGACGTACAGGTTAGGAAGTTATGGGCATGCTATGTTGGCACCAGAAGTGTGGCAACACTTGCGGGCTGCCCCCCCAAAAATCACTACGCAAAAGATATATTTCACTGCGTGTTTCAATGGACATGTGATTAATAAAGATCTTATCTTATCCTTCTGGAGGCTCTGTGGGTCTTCCCCACATCCTCCCTCTCACATGCAACTCCAGAGAAACAACTGCCAGTGCAGTAGGAAACAGAAATGGTCATAGGCATAAGCAGATATCCTGAAACTCTTCCCAGCCACAGACTTCTCCACAGAGGGACAGAATTTTACCACTTAACTCAAATGCACGACCACAGTTCTCCGATTCATTCAACTCCCAACAAGGCTTTGTGGATTCCTTTACGATATGCAGATTGTGTTGGGGAGTTGAGTTCTTCCTGCAGCCAAGTGCCAGGTTTTCTGTATATGGGTAACACAGTGCATTCATTGAATCGTTGCAGCACAATTTGATGGTCCAAGAGACAAAATGGTGTTGTATGAGATTTACCCGCCTTATTTCAAGCTCATGCCCAAACGTGCCATCCAATTTGTCAAACAAATGCTGGCAATTTGTGAATGAAATTGAAGTGTGTGGCATTGTAAAAAAAACTGCACCACACAGTCTAATGTTTAGGCCAGAAACTTTAATTGACAGTGCAGTGAGCTCTTCAGTTTTAATTATGGATTGCAGCTTAGTTAAAAATAGGCAGAAAACTGCAAAGAGCAGAAGTCTTGTTTGCAGTTCACACAATTAATGACTATTTCGGCCACATATAATATGCCATGGAAATGCTTCATTCGCTGATATCGACATGGAATGGTTTTGATCCTCACTGTTCAGTTGCTCAGTTATGATTACTGTTTAACAATAAGTGGTCACCACTTAAGACAGATATGAAGCATTTTTTTTTCCAGGAGTAGCCAGGAAGGCTGAGTTGAGGATTCAATCAGATCAGCCCTGATCATTTTGAGTGGTAGAACATGCTTGAGGGGCCGAATTGCCTAGTCCTGCATTTGTATGCAAGTCTTCACTCTGGTAAAGATCACATGATAACAGCAGATATGGAAAGACATTTATCCTGTGTTGGTTCACTTGGAATGGAAAGGTTGAGAAGGAAATGGGCCAAATGCAGGGAAATGGGACTGGCTCAGGTAGACAGATTAGTCGGCAAGGACGAGTTGGACCGAAGGGCTTGTTTCCATGCTGTGAAACTCTGTGAATCTATGACTCCCTGACTAGTCCATATGCCCCTTTGCTAATGGAGAACCTAATTATTTCTGAAGTGATACGAGTGCTTTAACCTGCCTTATTTTCAAGTCACTCTTCTGAGTTATTCCAATTGTCCACAGTTCCCCAAAAACATAAAGTAGACGAGGGAGGTTTCCCATTCTTTGGTACTGGTTTATTATTGTCACTTGCACCAAGGTACAGTGAAAAAATTGTCTTGCGTACTGATCGTACAGGTCAATTACACAGTGCAGTTAAATTGAGTTAGTACAGAGTGCATTGAGGTAGTACAGGTAAAAACAATAACTGTGCAGAGTAAAGTGTCACAGCTACAGAGAAAGTGCAGTACAATAAAGTGCAAGATCACAACAAGGTAGATTGTGAGGTCAGAGTCCATTTCATTGTATAAGGGAACCATTCAATAGTCTTGTCACAGTGGGGTAGAAGCTGTCCCTTAGCCTGGTGGTACGTGCCCTCAGGCTCCTGTATCTTCTACCTGATGGAAGAGGAGAGAAGAGAGAATGACCCGAGTGGGTGGGGTCTTTGATTTTGCTGGCTGCTTCACCAAGACAATGAGGGGTAAAGACAGAGTCCAAGGAGGGGAGGCTAGTTTCTGTGACGCACTGGGCTGTGTCCACAACGCTCTGCAGTTTCTTGTGGTCCTGGGCAGAGCAGTTGCATTGTTGACATCCAGTAACTCCTCTTATAATAAATGGGTTCAACATTGAGCTCAGCTATGAGGCCTTCCCCTGTCACGTTTTCTGCCTGGTTCACACATGAAGAATGGTCACTTGAGCATGGCATGAAGGATTTTTTACCATTTATTCAAGGGATGTAAGGATCACTGGCAAACTTCCCTTGAGAAGGCAGGATGGAGAATATTGGAGGTAAAAACCCTCGAGCCATTTTAGGAGTTATCAGATGGAACAGAAGGAAGGGCTGGAGTGGGGTAGCTGGAAGGGTTCCTTGGAGAAGTGAACCAATATAGGCAAAGTATCTTCCTCATCTGCCAGCTGTTTTCTTGAACTATCAGTCCTTTAGGTGATGACAATCCCATAGAGAAATGGGTACAAAGGTACAGGAGTTTGTCCCAAAGTTTGTTGGAGAGGTGGAGAAAGCTGTGGGGGGAACGTAACAATGTGAGTGAAGCCTTGCGCCTTATTGTTCCTCCTCCTTATCTCTGGGCTTTCGCTTTCCTCCCATTTTCCAGTTCTGGTAGAGAACTCCCAGTCGCTGGGTCCTTGGAGCCCTCCTGAGAGGATGCAGGATTTCTCAGACACTCTCATGGCTTGTACACTGGCCAAGTGCATTCTCAGTGAGAGTTTGCCAGAAGCTGGTCCAGCCCAGGCACAGAGCGGGAGATGAGGGAGGTATCTCACTGAACTGCTCACACCTTAATCCTGATCTAGTCTAACCATGGAGCCAGTTCAAACCTTGTTTAGCAGCTTCCACTGCCTCATGCTTTGCCTCAGATGGCCTGCCAAATGCAACAAACTCCCACTGGGTTGCAGCTGCAGCCTGCAGTCAGCTCCCTGCCATGTGCCACAACAAGGTCAAAGGTGGGGACCGAGTTTATCATCGGTTTGAGTGGCCAGTAATTGTGGCGAAGAGCAGCCCAGACAAGTGTCGGCAGTAAAACTCAACCCTTCATTTGTGCAGATTAAGGAGTTTGCTTATTGCTTGTGACATGATTTAGACAAATGGCCTGGTAATCCGTCAACTAAGCCTGTGCAGACCCTGTGAGGAACCAGTGGGGGATCCTATTACCTTACATGTGTTAACAGCCAAACTCTTTTGTGTAAACAACAAACTGTCTTTCCTCAAAAGCCTGATTTTAACTCATTGTCTGTGGAAAGACCAACGACTCTCAGCATGATGAATGGGTCTGGCCCTTGAGTGGCAGGCCCGAGGGTGGGTGGTGGGCAAAGGAGGAAGGCCCAAGGTTAAAACTAGGGGGAGAGAGACACCATGTGGTTAACTGAAGAACTGCTGTATTTTTCTCAGCATCCACAAGAACTGATGGGCAGTAAACTTCCTCATGAATACTGAGTGGTGGGAATATGACCCAAAATCTGCTCCAAAGACGTAGGTTTTTCCAGTGTGCTTTCCATCTTATATTGTGCTCAAATCTTGCCCTGAATCTTTTGTGAGTCTGAGAGATGATGGTATTCTGTTCTTCCATTCTTGTGGTAGCATCATCCTGTCAGAACAGCTACCTACATCATGTGCCTGAACCTAGCAGGGATGTGGAATTGCACATATATAAAGCAGGTGCTGCTTCTGAGGAATTATCAGGTGTTTCCATATCTCAGGTAACAAATTATCTGTTTTCATTTTTACTCCCTCTATGTATTTATGCATGGAATGATCTGTATGGATGACAGGCAAACAAAAGCTTTTCACTGTATCTCGGTACACATGACAATAATAAACCAATTTCAATTCCAAATCCAAGTTAGAGCATCAACTATGGAAAACTAGAAGAGCTCATCTGAGCTGTTGAAGCTCCGCTGCTGAAATTCAGGCACCCCTTCTTATCAGGGCTGTTTGTGGGAAGAGGTTCAAGTGCTAGGAACTTCCTTGAGCTTTATCCTAACTCATCATTGTAACTTAGGCAAAATGCTTTGTAAAAGTGCATGAATGGGTGTTCTGCCAATGATTCTGGCAAGATTGCAGTAAATGACCGGGAGATTCCTTTATAACAGTGTTATGTGTTTTCATAGGTCATATTCAGTGACTACAAAAGGACTGGAACTGTGTTGTCCTGGGATGAATGCATGGATTTTACAACAGATGAGTGTGCTTAGTTCATTCAGTAGAAGAATTTCTGTCTGTTTTTGTGCTTTCTGCACCCAGCCCAGATTTTGTCATCTTTAACATGCTTCGCACTCCAAGTTCCATCTGAAATAAGCAAATTAACAGGTACATTTGTGCTGTGGTTATGCTACTGGATGAGGTACCTAGGGGCATGGTCTAATCATACAGAGGATTGAATGTGTATTCAAAAAATGACAATGATCTTAGTTTTTCAAAAATGATTAACTAAAGTCTGGAAATGAAAAGCTGATATCATTAAAAGTCACCATAAAACTCAGATAAAAAACAGATTGGCTCACTAGATCTCATAAGAGGAAATTTGTAGCATTACCCAGTCTGGTCTGTAAGACTTTGACATGGGTGTTCAGGGCAAAAATTCCACAATTGCAGATGATGTAAGTTTTGGATGTATGTGGGATAACGTTAGACTGCAAGCCAAAGAAAGGCTGGCTGAATTGGCAAACAAGTCAAAGGTGAAGTTTAATGCAAGGAAGTATGAAGTGAAACCATTTGGCAGCAAGAATAAGCAGAGAAAACGTACACTAAATGATACAGTTCTAAAGTGTTGCAGGAGTGCTTAACCTTTGAGAGAGTGGTTAATGAAGCATGTGTGTCTAGAAGCTGAGTTACTGGCACACAATATTATTGTTATGTTTGGTACTATCACCAAATTGGGGCCCCTTCAAAAAAAAATCACAAAGTTGATCATAAAGACGTGAGAAACATCATTAGGGTGGTCTAAACCTAGAAGGAAGTGCTAAGGCCAGATATGAATTCCCTGAATTGAAAGAAGCTTCTGATATACTTTGCTGTCCAGCAATACAGAAAGGCATCAAGCCTTAAAGGCAAATTCCCCATGGCAGGCAGACAGCAGCAACACTACAATGGCTGCCATGGAGGATACAGAGGCTGCAGGGGAGAGAGAGCTTACAGACTGAGACATTCAGAGGGCTATGAAAGTATCAGTCAACAAGATAAGACCAAGAGGAAGGTCCTGTGTGCCAAGATAGCTGGAGTCAGCACAAGAAGAGTCTAGCACAAGGTGGCTTAAGTTGTCTCCTCCAGCAGTGAGAGTACTGAAACAATACAATCAAATTAAAGTGTTCACAAGATACGTCATTGGCGAACACACACACACACACACACACACACACACACACACAGTGATAACCACAATCTTTGTCACCCAGTATTGGCCACTAACATGATCCACTCTAGTTTAAAATATATTTTGGAACAAGTAGCACCTAAAATAAAGTCTTCATACACTACTATTGCTAGAAAATGTAGGCAATAGAATCCTGAAATTTCTAAGTTGAAGCACAGAGAAGTTATTATGTTCAACTTGCACAAAAATCTAGTGAAGCCAGAACTAGATCCAATTCTGTACACCACATATGAGGAAGAATGTGAAGGTATCACAAAAGGGTGCAGAAAATAGTCCGATATTAACTCAGACAGGGGAATCTTGGATTATTCTCCTTGGAGCCAAGAAGGATGATAGGAAATTCAACAGAGATTTGGGGGTAGACAGAGGTAAGATCCCCCATTAGCAGATGGTTCAAGGACGGGATGAGACACAGATTTAAAACTCTGGGGATAAGATACGAGGAGGATGAGAGGGTAAACATTTTTCATGGAGTGTGGTTAGGATTTGGCATTCACTGTCTGTAAGGGTGGAGAAAACAGAGTCAATCAGGGTTTTCAAAAAAGAAGTTGATCAGGTACTTGAGAATAATTTTCAGGGCCCTGGGGGAGAGAAGGGGAGTGGGATTAGTGAGTGTTTTGTGAAAAGGTCCTTTTGGAATCTCAAAGATAGAGGTATCTGGACACACAGTCTTTGTGTTTTAAGAAGGGAAAAATTATTTACAAAGACAAATGTGGGGACAGAATGGATGGGAACAGATGCACACACACACACACGGGTGACCATGAACGTGAGGGGGAATCGCAATGAGGATGAGATACACACACACACAAACAAACACAATAAACAAGGTACAGCTCATCAAGGGATGAACACTTCAATGCCTGAATACCCTGCCCCAAACAAGCATTGGCTCTAACACTCCCTGGAATCTGACTAAGATGCTCCCAAACCACATGGTGGTGCACACTCTTACCAGAGGTCTCTGCAGCATTGTTTCACTACTCCTGAGGCAGTCAAAAGAGGTGGGGCCAGGGGATTGCAACACTCTTTATAGTGTTGGGTGGAGCCTGGCCAGGTAATTTAGACAGGCCAATGATTTGGAGGTCAGGGACAAAGGTGCCTGCCACGGCCAATGGTCAGACAGGTTCAGGGACAAAGGTGCTCTCCTAGACCAATCCCTATGCCCACACCTGATGGGTGGGGGTAGAGCTACACCTTGATTGACAGTGGTGTCACTTCTGATCTGAGGAGCAATGCCATCCTCCGACCAGCTGGGGTCAGTGTTGTTACTGTCATGTGACAGCCATGTACTCCAGGTTCAGGAACAAAGGTGCTCTCCTATTACAGTGAGATTACTCTAATTAATGGGCTGAATGGTCTCTGTCTGAGCTGTATCAATTCTAACAACTCTATGATACTATACATGGCACCTGAAGGTAAGACCTGGATATGCAACACTTTATTGTTGATGTCTGTAAAACAGAATTAGGAATTGACTGAGACAACCACTTTTCTGTTATCCTACTAATTAGTTGCCTAATTGAGTGAAGGACAAACATTGCAGGGTTATGGGGAAAGTGTTGGGGAATGGAAATAACTTGATGCATCTTGGAAACAGCTGACACGGACTCCGTGAGCCAAATGGGCCCCTTTGCCACTTTACAATGCTAGGATTCTATGAATAACTGAAAAGGAACCCAAAGCATTTAATCCTAGTTGATAATTGTAGGAGGAATAAGTAAACAGCGGCAAATTTAGTGATTGAATCATCGCAATCTTTTTTCAAAGTTACTAATCCCAATATAAATCTCATAATCAAATCGAAGGAAAGGTTTGTGTTTGTACAACACCTATCATGATTTCCCAGAGTGTTTTACTGCCAATGGAGCACGTTTGAAGTCTGGACAATGTTGTGCTGAAGGACAGTTAGTGCGCTCCCACAAACACCATCCTGAGAATGGCCAGGTGATCAATGTTTTAGCAGTGCTGGCTGTGGGATAAGCCCCAACCAAGATACCAGGGATAAGTATCTGGCTTTTCTTCAAACTACTTCCAAAGCCTCTCATACATCAATCATTTGTCAGCAGAATCTCAAATTAACAATGCAGCTGAAGACAGTGTCCCTGATAATGCAGCACTCCCTCAGTATGGTACTGAATTTTTCTACCCAAGACTGTGGACCAGTGTGGAACCTGAGAGACTTAAACTTCATCACCCTCCTGGGGTAACAATTTTGTTGTCACCCACATCCCCCAAAAACTATTGAATTACCTGTTCCCTTTCACAGGCACTTTTGTTCCTTCTGATTCCAAACTCCTGTCATCTTCCATTTAACCTCTGCTCAAACTGGGTGAACCCCACTCCTTCACTTTCCCTTTCCTGTCCTCGGCTTGTCCATCCTGGTGCTTCAACAACCTGACACACCTCAATCCCCATCTTGTTTTGGCAATGAGCCTCATTCTGACCCCCATGATCCCTTTACCAGTCTGATCAAAGTTAATGTGCTTCTTTCAACATCCTGAATCAGCCAAAGTTCTTCCCATCCTTAATGATTTCCATTCAGCTCTGCTCCATTGGGATCTCTTCCCAACTACATCTATCTCACATTGCCATAACCTGATGAAGGGTTTTGATTTCAAACATCAACAGTTCCTTTACCCTTACAGTTGCTGCTTGATCCGCTGAGTTCCACCAGACTCCAGCATCTGTGGTCTCACATGCCTTCCTCTTGCCATAACCCATTCCAATTCTATTCTGATCTGAAGTTGGTGCTGCTGTCAAGTGAGCTTTCTCCTATAGCTATGCATTTGACCTGTGACATGGTGTCTATAAAATACAATTACAGTCAATAAGTACAGGAAGGGAGTTAAGTACAAACCAGAGCTTCCTGACCTGCCTCCTTCAGCTCCACCCTTTTAGAAACTCCTTTGGCTCATTTTATCTCTCGAGTCTCTCTAATGTCCTCACGCTACCTTCAACTCTGTGTGTTTCCTCATTTCTTCCCCTTTCCAAACACTGACCCCTGTGCGAAGAGCAGAATGTTGGACTGAACACTCTCTCGCCCATTCAGTGTTCAAATTCATGTAAAATCATCTAAGGGTGTGGGGGTGTGGGACAAGAGGGCATCATGGCCCCTCTCCATTCAGTAAGGCCATGCATATTATGTAGAAGTAGCATCATGCTGTACCCCGACTCTGAAATTTATTCTCTGAAGTCAGTGGGAAGTATTTCAGAGACAATACAATGTGATGATGCAACCAGATAATGTGTATTATGCTCTCCACTGTGGAGATATTTGAGACATATAGCTTTCACAATACTGGTCAATGAACCACTCTCAGGTCAGGGACAGCAGAGCGAAACGTCTCATCATTGCCCCATCCAACACTAAAATTGCTGGAGCCTGGGTAATGGTATGTCTGATGTTCATACTTTGCTCCTCTTGAAAGAAGGCAGCACCAAAGCTCTCTTGTCTTGCCCTCATTCCTTATGACAGTGTTCTCATTGGCTGATCAGTACAGAGAGACAATCTGATTTATTTTGGTGACAGTTTTGATTTCTTGTGCGGGTGGGTGGATGCTGGAGAGATGATGAAAGTATATTGTCTCTTTACATATATAAACTGACTTGTACAGCCCACGCCAAGACTGGAGGCGTTAGCAGGGTATCAGGGCTGACTTGTTGAAGTTAGCAGCCTTCTTGGTGAAAGCAGTGAACCGTCATTATTTTCTGTGTGTAGTTACAAACAGCAGGTAGTGACAGGATATGTGTGTGTTATGAGTAAACACACAATAATACACATTCTCTTTTCTGAGCCAGCCCAGGGAAATGGGAAAATAAATTCAAATTAATTTTAATTGACAACACTCCTCCTTGAATACATTAACACACAAGACAGCAGCCTGGGATTTTTTTTTCTCTGTTTGTTAGGTTTGAGAAATGTAGCATTCAGAAACAGAATGAACCTTTTAAAGACGTGATGTAAAATTCAACAAGCAGCATGCATTTTCCGCACAATGCTTGCTACATACATTCATTGCAAGGCAAACTTACATGAAATGCAGGTCATGCAGAGTTTGAACGTTCTGGAAAAAATGGAACGGCAATCATACAGCATAGGAGGCCATTCTGCCCGTTGTGTCTGTACCAGCTTGCTGGAAGATCCATCCAATTATCCCGCTACCCTGCTCTTTTTACATATTTCAGAAGATCTATGCTTTTCAAATATTTATCCAATTCTCCTTTGAAACTTGTCATTGGATCAGCTTCAGCAGCTTTTCAAGGATGAGTAAAAACATTTGCTGCTCCTCCCACTGGCTTTTAAATCCATGTCCTCTGGTTACCAGCTCACCCAGCAAAGCAACAGTTATGTCCCAATTACTCCACTGGAATCCTTCATGATTTTGAATGCCTCTGTTAAATCATTGTCTAATTGTCTCTGCTCCAAAGAGAACAATCCCACTTTCTGTGGTCTCACCATATAACTGAATCTGACAATCTCTGGTGTACCTGGTTTCTGTTTTAATGTTTTTTCTAAGTAGGCAAGATGTCCACAGCAGAGAGCACCACCTAAATACTCATACTATTCCTTCAGGGTCTTGAGGAACTCAGGTGGGAATTTAAATTTTAAGTGCTCACAGAGAAGACGTGCCTCCCCATCCATAAGATCTTTCGGACTAATACCGGGTACCCAGACCCCTGTTTGCCTGTCCTCTGCACTCCCCTGCTTGGGACTGCCACTGCTAGCCAGATGATCAGTTGCTTCTCCATGTGGATTCCACTCGGAGGTGCCTGAAGTAGGAAAACTCTCACTCCTCAACACTGGCATCTCCCAGTCTAATGTGCTCAAAATTAAAAATGTAGTGAAAAATTACAAATGAAGTCACCTTTTAAGTGGAAAAGAAAAAAGAAGTCACCTGAAGGAGAGCATAATGACCCTCTGGTGACTGCACACTGAGAGAACAAGAAGACACTCTCATTAAGCATTAAGAAGACCGGGGTACAGCATTACCCATGGTTAATTCCACTGTTAATAGATTTTGACTTATTTTAGGATATTTGCTTCTCTTAACTTCCTGAGGTAGTTTTTAGCCTCATGAGTTCCAATGTGATTAATGTGAGATGATAAGTTCTAATTAAATGGCACACACTTTGACTGACTGTGACATAGATGCATGATTCGTTGTCACAATCTCACAGAGAACTGCAACATGATAAATGCATATTTTGTGATTTCAAGATTCGCCCTGCTGAAAAATGTTCTGACTGCCTGACCCCACTGCTACACTTCAGTCTCCTTCATTCCCACACCCAGCTCTCACTCATTGCTCCACAATGCTCTGTCACATTCCCATCCCCCATCCCCCCAGATAACAAAGCATTCAGATATCACATGCTACAACCTCTTGCTAACCTCGGTCTTCCTGCATCTCTCCAAAGCCTTCTCATTTTAGCTGTGTTTTCAATGAGTTCACTTAAGTCTCGGCATTATTGCAACTCTGTGTTATTCTTCTGTTCTGTAAAGCAGTAAGGGCAGTAAAGGATGTTAAAGGCATGCGGTATGTGAGTGGTTGTTGAACTATCAGTCTGATTGATATCGGGGTTCATTCTTTCATTTCCACTGTGGAATCTAATGAAAGTTTATCATTTTAAACATTTATGCTACATATTTGGAATATGCTTTTGACACAACAAGATGAGCTCACTGAAGACTTTTTGAGCACGTTGCTCCCACATGCTTAACTATATTGATAAACAGGCTGGTGATTGATAAAGAAGGAAATAATTCAGCCACATCCGCTACGTTAGGAGTAGCTGAGCTGTTCCAGCTGATCCGCAAACCCGGTTTAAATTCTGTTACTTTGCCTGGTGAAACTGCCTTTTATAATGATGTCACTGGTGAGCATTGACACTGTCAACCCATCAGTGCGCCTGTGCTGCAGGCAACCTCATTTTGGTGCCATCTCTAATTGCAAGTAACTGTAGGCTATTGCCAAAGAAATGCACAAACCAAGAAGCAAATGGCAAGATGGCTCAAGGCTACCAGCATCATAGAGTAGCGAATGAATGCATGATCTTTGAACTTACACTGCAAGATTGTGCCTTTTGTAGGGAAGAAAGCAAAATCTGGTGTGTACTTTATATCCAAAGTACTTTCCATTTTACACTGTGAAAGAGACTTGAAAACTATCTATTGATTATTTTTTAAAATAGTGGTCCATCTTGCTTGGTATTACTGCTGGGTTGTTAAGATGAAATCATCCAATAAAGTAGATTCTGAAGTGAGGGTATAAGCAAAACAGCTTAAACACACTTAATTCAGTTCCAGTATGTTTTCCTGATTTTTCTAAATTCGCAAGATAAATTCTCTCCTCCTTATTTAGAATAGGAATTGCCTGGCTGAATACTCAGTGTAATTCCACAATCCTACCTGTACTGCTGCAACACACCTTTGCTGGAGGGAACGCACGAGCAAGGGGAACTTCACCATAAAGAGTTTTAATGGAATGTCTTCGCAAACAAAAACTAAGTGCCAATGTAAGAATCTTAGTACATTGGTAGTCAATCGGCTGCAATGCCGCATACAGGAATTCAATGTTAATTACATTCTTCATGTGTAAGGGTTAATTGGGGAGGAAGGGTATTTGGAGCAGGGCTGGGGGAAAACTCCAGTGCAAGAGGAGCACTGTTGTGTATCTGATGCTATGTGCCTGTGATGCTGCTGCAAGTAAGTCTTTCATTGCACCTGTGCATACATGTACTTGTGCACATGACAATAAACTCGACTTTGACTTCGACTTTGGTTTTGACATAGGTTAACTGGAAATATTTCAAATGTTAAACACATGGACAAAATGGCAGAGGTTTTGATGAAGCATCACAGATAAGGACTCATCATGAGCGATGATGCTGGATGAACTCAGCAGGCCAGGCAGCATCCGTGGAGAAAAGCAGCCTGCTGAGTTCCTCCAGCATCATTGTGTTTTTCCTCTAGATCCCAGCATCTGCAGTCATTTGTTTCTCTAAGGACTAGTCATGTTTGTCTGTTGGGCACATTCATTCATTGGTTATAAAGTGGAGAATCTCAGGTGGAAAATTGTATGGAGGACTATTATACTGGATCTCCTGCTAATTTTGTATCTGTTTTTCTTTTGTGAGTTGGGATTAGACTTGGTGTTGGAGTTGTCTACCCACTTTGTACCATAAGTAACTTGGTCTTTAATGATTCAATCTCATGATTGCAGCAATTTCCATCATCACTTCTGACAATTTCACTGCTGGCAATGAGGTCTAAATGGACAAAATGACAACAAAATATTGCGGATTTTGGAAATTTGAAATAAGTATAGGAAGTACTGGAAAAACTCAGCAGGTCAGAGCAAGGTTTGCAGGTCAAGGGCACTTCACTTGGTCCTGATAGAAATCAGTTTAAAGAGACCAGCATTTAAATTACTACTTTTTTTTACATTATCATGAAATCTTGCTCTTGTTGCTGAGGTTTTTCTCGAGCCTTTGGGCTTCTCCCTGTGATATCTGCTACTCCCATTATCAAAATGTCAGTCCACCATTTGAAGCTCCCCCATATGCTTCATAAAGTGCTCTGGTGTCATATGGTCCCATTTTCTAGTCCACCACTGAGCCCGTCACAGAGCACTGCCGCAAGCACAGGAACTCCAGCTGAATACTGGAACACCACTTGAAGTATCCCATTGCTGGATAAGCCAATGGAACTAAACAAGGGGGTGAGTGCAACTTGCAAACAATACTCTCATAAGCATGGAGCAATCATAACCAACAATATTTATCTCCCATTCGCTTTTTATCATTAGTTCTTCTTAAAAAATACTCTGATTTAGGAGCAAGGGTACTACAACCACATTTTGGTAAGGGTCAGGGAGACAGGAGCAAACCGGTTTAATCTGATTTCTTTTAATCATGAAATAAATAATGGCCTAGAATTTGCAACCAATGGCAAATGAATGACATTTGCCATTCATCAGACTGACCATTGCCACAAAACTTTGCCAATCCTTGCAGTAAAATAATTATGGGTGCGTGGCATCCTGTCTTAGAAGCATATTGCCGTTCCTGCATCGCTGCTGGCACTAAATCCTGGAAATTCTTGCCCAACAGCCCTGTGTGAACACCTTCATCAGAAAGACTGCAGCAGCTCAAGGAGGTGGCTCACCGTCACCTTCTCAAGAGCAATTGAGGATGGCCAATGATTTCTTGTCACCTTGCCAGTGACAATTATATAGAAGCTGAATGATTTCTGTGTGCCATCCACACCGTTTCTTAGTCCACTTAAAAATGTCAGATCATTTGAGGCAATCAAGACAAGACACAACTACAAAATTGGACAAATCTGGCCAGAAAATAAGACAAGCCCCAAATTCAGCCAGGACTGTAAATGAGATGACTGGTATTTAACTGACTTCTTACACTTAGTGCAATTGCAGAGGAATTTTTAATAAACTTTTAAAAGCCTTCCATAAAATGGCAAGTAAAATGGACAGTTTGATGAAAAGTTGAATGACGTGAAATTAGCAGTTTGTAATTAGTTTGTAAAGTAATTAGGGCTTAAAGTAATTTTTAAAACGTAATTTTTTTTAAATCATCTACTCACAAGAGAAGATAGCAGAAGTGTCATGACCTTTGTGTTGAAGACCTCAACATGTCTCAATAAGGAGAGCTGAGGCACCAGCATCTTCTAGTGAATGTCAGGTACACGAGGAGCTGGCATGTTAGCATGAATGGAGATGGCTCAAGGTCAGAATCATAATGTACTGTACAGCAGGAAGCAATGGCGGAGATTCTGAACAACATGTAATATCAAATCAAGGACTTTTAAAAATGTTGCTGTCGTGTGATGACAGTGCAGAGTTGGGGTTCGAAGTCCTATCGTACGGTGCGTTGTTTAGGTGTACTAAGTTATGCAATTTCCTCAGAGAAATATTTGCGTTGCTCAGTCTGAGACATGTTACTTCTCCATGTGATTTTCCTTTGGGTCCTCCTTGATTCTGAAGCACTAATGCATGGAGGTGCCCGGACACACAGGGTGGTTCCTCATGGCCTGCATCGGGGTCTGACACCACTTCCGGGTCGCCTTTGGCCCAGTGCCCTCCAATCTTGAAAAATGATCCTTCCATAAGACAAGTAATCCTTTCTCTGGCATAAGTTACAGGGAAGCTACTTGAGCATGTCCCAGATTGTTGCATCTGGGACAAGGAACAGGCTTCTGCCCTCTTTAAAACCAAAAAAAATCCCTTGTGGCCATTCTCCCAGGGGCTCTCCCAAAGCAAGTCATTATTCCCATCACCCTAACCCTCTCCCCAGTCACAATACTGCAACTCAAACCCCCAAAAATCAATCACAATCCCAACCTCACTCCAGCAGCAGATGCCCAACAAAGGCAAAAGGCAGACCACATGGTCCCAACTCTCAACCCTCCATCCCTGCTGACTGAAACCATGACCTTCGCTACTGTCCCAAGCTCTATTCTCCATGCACACCTGCCCCTCCTCTCCCACCTACCACCTACACCACCCCGCAACCATCCCACACTCAGAATAGATCCAGAAGCCTGTTCCTTGCTAGTTCATAATGCTAGTGAACAGTCATGGACCAGAGATGGAAGGGACATTGGGAAGGAGATGAAGGCACGACGAAAGTACTTGTCAACTAGTGGGCTACCAGTACCCATTCAAACACTGAAGGAAGGTCAGTGTCATGTTGTTTTGCTCGGCTGCATTGGCTGCAAGATGGGGAAAAAGATAAAGGAATGAAGGCACACAGCACATGAACCAGCTTTGGTAAGCAGCCAGATGAAGGGCTTCACCATTGTCAAAGGTTCTGCCTCCTTCCCAAAGATGGCCAGCTATGCCTGAATGCATGGAATGCTGATGATGGTTATCTGGCAGCTGCAAAGGGTGTTCAGATGGTGACCCAAAAGGATGTTGATATGATGAGAAAATCAGAGGAAGAAGAATAATAGGCAACAAATCCTGTCCACCTTCTGATCTCCCTGGTACTTATTCAAATCACCCATCACTGCCTTCTTTCTGGTGTTGTAGATCCAGTGGAAGAAAATTTGGCAGGTGAATCTAATCTGTCCACTTTGATAATCCTCTTATGAAATACCATGAAGTGTTTCAATACATTAGAGGCATTATACAAAGGCAATTTGTTGCTGTTGACTCTTCATTGTCCTTTGCCTTAGACTTTCACTGTATACAAAGCATAAGACAGAGCTAAGGCATTTGTGGCCTAAGTAATAAATTCAACTACCCTCTTTAAGTAGATCCAGAATCTGTGCCAAGTAAGTTTGGAAAAAGTTGAAATGGCTTCATACATGATTATTTTGTGCTAGTTTCTTCTACATAAAAACACTGTCTACCTTAAATTCACTCCAAGCTAGTGATCAGATGTCGAAGATCCTAACCTTAATCTTGATTTCAATGATAAACTCTGCAAAAGCTCACCAGAGTAACAACAAGATTCACAAGCAGAACTTATGGCTTTCTGTGTTTAATTGCGCGCGTCCTTCCTCAGAAGTCTTACACAGCACTGGTGACGATCACAGACAGTTTTGCCATTGTGACCATCACAAATTCTAGGTGATTGTTAAATGCAACTCAGAATGTTGCTGATACCTGTGTCAGGGCTGAATGACAATGGACAGATTCTGGGAAAAACAGCTTGGAGAGGCAAAATGGAAAAATGAAGCCCAGGGTAAAATGATGACTCATTTATCTTCCATTCATCCAAGAGCATAAGCTGTGTTGCTCTCAATGATCATGTCCCCTGATGATTTTTCTTGTCAGGGAATTGTAGTGGGCACTCTCTCATCAGCGGACATTCCTACTCTGGCAGACTGCTACAGGCTGATATATGAGCAGAGAAACACAGAGATAGTGGGGGACTATACTTTCGGTGCATTTGTTGAGAGTTGTGCCAGCTGACAAGCACTGAGAGTGAATGAGTGTCTAGAGAAAGCAGCCATCTGGGAAATATCAAGCATCATTTACAATTCACTCACCCCCAGGAGCACAAAACAAAGACTTAATTGCACTTCAGTTTCCAGAATATAAATCACATCTATTTGGACACTTGATTGGATTACAGGCTGAGATGACATCTAATGCAGAGTTAAACTGCTTCAACCCCTGTCTCTCTCTGGAGATAAAAGTCAGAGAAACAAAATGATTTTTGTAACCAAAGTGAATGGGCACATCCTCCTTTGTAAGGCACCTTCTCTCCTGGAACTGGTGTTTGAGACTCTACCAATTAGTCACATATTGGACAAATCATTGATCTCACTCGCAGCTGATTGTGTGCCTTGGATTATGAGGTTGGGAGATAGGCTGGTATTGATCACTGAATGCGTGGGTCAATAACAGGCTGGTATTTGAATTGGCCTGCACTGAAAGCTCAGTCAATGACATCTAATGTCGCCCCATGGATAAATGTCCAAAAGCCAGAAACTGTTCATCTTAAAAACATTCCACTTACATGTGTCTCACTAGATCAGACCAACCGTCTTCACTACTCCAATTCACAGGTGTTCTAGGCTTATCTATAGCTGGCTCCCCTGTAACATAATCACAAACTGATGTTTTTGCCCCAATGCAATCCCCATTCTCTTTTCATTTGTTCTATGCACCAGAACCAATTTATTTGCAAGCAGTATTTTATTTGGTAGCAAGCTGAGCTTCCAACCCCATGTTGCCCTCTTCACAAGGACCAACTACCGTTTACATTGACTCTTCACCTGAACGTCTTCCAATAATGTTGAAACTGTTTCTCAGCTCCAGACTATGTACAGGTCATTTTGACTTTGTGGGAATTTGCAGTTCACATCTCTCCAAATTTCTACTTTGATTTTTAAGGCAAACCAATTAAAATTAATGTGGGCTTGGTCTCACTGAAGGCGGCTTGCAACATTCAGGGCAAGCCAACTTTGACTAGGGACCTCAAAGCAATGTTAGGCTTTTAGTTGCACACATAAAGGAAGTGTTTCAAATTTGCTCTATCTTGTTTTTTGCTCTATGCTTGCCTGATGTATTAAATACAGAGACAAAAAATAATCTATTCACTTTTATATTTCTCTTCATCTTATTGATACATAGATTTTTTTTCTTTTTTAAAACTTATTCCATTTTTTTTGCCTGAAATGAATAGCAATAATTTTGCCTTATAATGAGCAATCTGTTCAGCATATTGGAGGCCAAGATACTTGTTTTAGCACCTGGGAAATGGATGTAGTGTTATCAACATTGTGAGCTTCAATGGACTGGATGAGATTTCTGAACACAGATGCACTCTCCCAACAAGGGTGGCCAGGCATCTAGCAAACACAGAAGCCCTGGTCAATTTTCCTCTACCAAATTCATGAGCTCAGGCCAACTATAGCATCTCTATGACCAAGACTGAGTAACTCACTGGATAATCTTCACAAGCCATCAGGTGCCACCTAAGAAGCCCTAATGTACTGTAGAGAGTTATGACCTAGCCATCTTGGTGACAAAAGAAAGTAGCTCCCTAATGAGGTAACATTGCTGATTAACTGGACCTTAGAGGCATGATGGCAAAGTATGGAGTTTGAGATTCTATCAAAGAATGAATGTGTTTGGGAGGTGACTTATGCCTAATATATATTGAGAAATTCATCCTTAGCTAATAGCACTAAATGCACTACATAACAGAAGAAGAGTGCCTTCAAAATCCAGCTCTGCTGGCTTCCATGGAATTAATATCGGAGGCAGAATACATTACATAGCATAGTGTATTTAATGCTATCGAATGAGGATAAATTTCTACGCAATAACTTTTCTGAAATAAACAAATCTTGTCTCTTACTCTTCTGCATTAATAAACAAGAGAGAAAAATTTTAAGTAAATAGGTTGGGTCACATATTTAATACATTAGACTATCATTGTAATAAAAAGTAGGTCAGTGATGCATACTGCTGTGAACTCCATACCAGACACAGAAGTTCAGCTTCCACATTAAATGCTGATGTCCAGCTAACTCGACAGCTCTGTTCTGGCCTGTGGCTCATGGTGTATGTGTGTGTTACATTGTAAGGGTCACATTGCTCTCCTTGTTAAACTTAACGTCGGACCCACTTCTGCCCAAAGAGTTAAAGCTCTGAAATCCTGCATAGGAGCAGTAATTGACAAATATTTCACACATTCCTACAGTACGCAGCAGAATTTTGCTAATGATTTTTTTAGATTGATTCTTCTCAATTTTATATGAAGAATTAACCGATTGTTGTGCTATGTTCACATTAGCTCTGAGCCAGAAAGTTGGGGGAAAATCTCTGATCGTCAGAGGTCTTAGATTTTAAACCCAAGATGTTAAACCCAAGGTCCTGTATGTTCTCTCAGGCAGATGTAGAAGATCCCAAAGCACTATTTCGAACAAGAGTAGGAAGCTATCACCAGTGCCCTGTCCAATATTTATCCCTCAGTCAATATCACTAAAAGTAGATTCTCTGATCATTATCACATTGCTGATTGCACACACAAATTGGCTATCCTGTTCCTTACATTGCAATTTGAACTGCAAAACTACTTCATCGAGGTACCTCATTAAAGTTAGGGCTTCCTGAAAGGGACATGAAAGGCACTATAGAAATGCAAATCTTTTTAATGTCATTTCGATTTTTAAAGTTGGGGTACCTAACAGAGCCAATTGACAACAGACGTCATCAATGCACAGTCAGAAATTGCTCCATGCATGGGAATTCCAGATACATAAATTTCACCCTCCGAAAACACTGAACTCTTCTTTCGTTACCCGTTATCAGCACATTTGGACTGTGTTCAAACCCTCCTTTTTTGAAAAGAGGCATGAACTGGGTCAAACTTCAAAACACAAATACTTACTGAGGAAACAGATTTTGTTTGAAACTCAGTGGAAACAGAAATAACTCCTATTATCTCCCATTATCCCAGTGCCATCCAGCATAGTGCATTTGTTATTTTGTGAGTGAGAAGCTTTGGCTTGATTCCCAGCTGCACTTGTACAGGATTTCAAGGTTATGTTGCTACTGATAACTCCAAGTCTCCAGAAGCATTCAGTGTGCATTACAAGGCTTGTATTGCTAAGAGCTCTTCTTCAAGGGACACCAGGGACTCTTTTAACTCATCATAAATGTGTTTCCACTTATTTTCCACTTACAAGTGTTTGGTGCCCAGCCAAGGCCGTGCTAATCCTTTCTTGCTTCTCGTGGAATGTTGCCTGTTCATTCTGGCTGCACATCCAGAGCTGAGGGCAAGTCTTCAGAGCTGTACTCACTACTTTGTACATCCACTGCCTGATATAGATCCCACTGAGGATGGCACTGCTCAGAGGCCCACCACACCAGAGAGATTACTTCAAGAAGGAGTAAAGCCTTTAAATACATCGATTACTTTTACAGTGCAAGAAGTGAGGCAAAAGAAATCACTGGGATCCATGGCTATAGGGAACAGAATCCAGGGACTTGAGCGCAAAATTCTGATGCAGTACTGAGGGAGTGTAGCACTTCTGAAGAACACCAACCCTTCATGTGCTCATAAAAATATACTTTAGCACTCTCTTAAGGATGGTGAGGGTAGTATTCCACAAATTACCCCTCAGTCAATATTTTTTTATTATTCATTTAGTGCCAGCAATGTTGCCATTTATTGTTCAATATTGATTGCCCCTGAAGCGATGGTTAAGAGTTAGCCACATTGGTCCAGAGTCACATGGGCCACACTGGGTAAGGATGGCAGATTTCCTTCCTGCAGGTCATTACTGAACCAGATGGAGTTTTCTAACCATCTAGTAATGTCATAGAAAACCATCATTATGATACTTTATTTTTAAATTCCAGATTTATTCAATCACTGGAATTTTAATTTTGCAGCTATCATCAGGATTCAAATTCATGTTCCTGGATCAATAATACAGAAATCTGGCAACTAGTCCAGTAATGTGATGAATTCATGAACAAAAGTGCAAGCTTTTCTCTCCTGGTTCCCTCCCTTTAAAACTTTTTCAAGTACTCCAGTAGATTTCAATTCCATTGTCTTCCAGTCTACAGTGATATATAGAAAGATAGACTACTGCAGTGGAGGGGAAGACCATACAACCCAC
Source organism: Pristis pectinata (assembly GCF_009764475.1). Lineage (NCBI taxonomy): Eukaryota > Metazoa > Chordata > Chondrichthyes > Rhinopristiformes > Pristidae > Pristis > Pristis pectinata. The sequence goes on along the minus strand of NC_067421.1, from coordinate 28,877,410 downwards.
CTCATCAGTGCTAGCTCTTCACTAACGCAATCTTCAATAGCAGTCTGCTGATTTCATGCTGTTATGTGATGATCTTCATCAAGATTAGTTCTTCCTCACACAACATCAACTGAGAAAAATAACTTCAGTTTAATTCTGTTACAGGAAAGGCACATCTGACAATACAGTATCAATTCTTCTTCTCAACCTTTATGCTGTCTCTTTTTTCCCATTGCAAGACAAAGCTCCATGTAATGTCTTTCTGTACATAAAGAGTAATATCGACATTTTTGTTTCTAACAGGGATTATGACCTAAATGTAAGAGTGCTACCAACTGGTCTAAAGCAACACTGCAATCTATTTCTGTTCTCACCTCAGTTAGGATCTTGTTACATTAAGGGAAAAGGATATTCTTAAAAATATAAACTGCACTCTGCCTCCTCTCCCACTCCTGTTAATACATGAATTGTGAATGCACCAGGTGTCAAGATTTATGGCAGGATAAGTATCAAAAGCAAAAGAATTGCAAGGGTGAATGATTGCTGTTCATTCACTGGAAGAGCTTGAGAGGGTGATAGTATATTTTTCCTCAATAATTCCACTAATTCAATCAGCCACAAAAGGCCCGATAATTATACATTACAGAAGTCATAAGCTGGACAAGATTATCATTGACAAATAACTGCACAAGTTCCTGAATCGTGGCAAAGTAAAAGCATGTCAATGTTTTCAGGGAAAGCGTGAAAGAATGGCTTGCTTTTATATGGTGTCTTTCAGGAGCAATACCTTTTATGTAGATTCAATAATGTGAGGTATGAATTATGGCAGCTAATTTGTAAAAAAGAGTATGATAATAGCCAGATGATCTGTATTTTGGTAGCATTTGGAGAGTGATATTTATTGGCTAGGACATCAGTGATACCTCTCCTCCTCTTCTTTGAGTTAGTGCCATTCAGACCTTTAAATTGACCTGACATCAGAATGAGCCCTAGTTTAACATCTCATCTGAAAGATTGCACCTTCAACAGTGGAGTACTCTCTCAGTATTGCACTGGAGTTCCATCCCAGATGTTTGTGCTCAGGTCCTTGAAGTGGGGCTTGAACACACAACTTTCTGACTCAGAGGTATGAATATTTACAAATGAACCATAGGTCACTGATGATAAACAGACCACGCCGCCTGAATGAGAACTAATTGACAAAAGGTGAGCTCCATCTCACTTTTTTTCTTCTATTCAACTGGAGTTTGACAAGGTCATTTCCTACTGAGGGGGTTTCCCAGTTCTTTGATCCTCTTTACCAACCATCAATTCCATGTAGTAAGAATTTGATTCATCTTCAGTGTACAGTTTAGTCTCAGTGAGGATATTGTAACAAGAAGCACCACACCTGAAGCTCTACCTCCGTTGTGTCATTTCTCAGGCTCCTGTCTACCTCAGATTGCTCCTCCTATTGTCAATTCTATTTACATATTTGGCTAATGCCATTTTGCGTCTTCCTGGGGCTCTGCTGGCAAGTGGAGGTGAAGGGCTTGGACACTCAGCACTTGGAGGTCTCTCTCCAGGCTGCTCCAGTGGAAATAGCCCTGCTACATGGGTTTCTTCAAAACCTCCAGCTGGCATTCCCACCTTCAAGATAAACCGACTGCTTCACAAACTCAAGTTTGGCGCTGCCGAAGTAAATTGCCCCAATTTGTGTGTTTGGCTCAGATGGGTGTTTCTCCAAGCTGTGCAATTCAGCACAGTATCAGCTTCTTTTCTCCCCTGCAAATGTCAAATTATATTGGGCAGGTCATCAAAGGCTGTTTTCATTTTCTTTAAGATTTCTCAACTGCCTGTGTCTAATCTCAGCAGCTGACCCATGGAAATTCATTCATATCCTTAATCGATAGAGAGAGCAGTCCTCTGCTCCTGACACTCAGAAATCCATCGCTGTGCTCCTTTTTTTAAAAAAAAAGGTCTACTCATTCTGTCTGACAGCCATTCCCCTTTCACCCTAGTGGAGCTGTGTTTGCGCAGCAGAGGTGGCCCTTTTGCTGGATCGCCAGGAAGCAGAGCTGCCGTTGTCATTAAAGTAGAAATCCAGACAGCTGAAATAACATCTGTCTCAGTGGGTCCTCAATGTGCACACAGTATGTTTCAGAGACTGGCACCAGAGAGGCCACTCATCCTAGTTTGTCAGCCTTCACGAGATGCATCTCAGTACTGAAGCCACTGCTGTTTACACCCTGTAATAACCAATCAAGGTTCCAGCTGCAAAGCCTGTGACTATCTGAAAGTTCACTTGTAATAAATACTTCCCTATATTTCCCAATGTTAAACAGAGAGGAATAATGAAAATAACTTGCCTGAATCACACTGTGTGCAGTAATTTGTGTGAACTGCTGTGCACACTATGAGCACAAATTCATCAATATTACTTCTGAAATGCTGAGAGCCATTTTTGGGACTGTTAGAAGCATTCCTGCTGATTTAGACACTCATGACAAGGAGTAATAGCCTTTGTACATGAAAAGAAAAACTGCTGGTCAGGCAACATTTGCAGAGAAAGTAACAGAGTTAATGTTTCGGTTGATGACCTATCATTAGGCTTTATTTATATTTTTCACGTGCTTGTTTTGGGGATGTGCATGATGCTGGCATTTGTCATCCAGTACCTGTGGATGTGCACGCCTTACAGTGACATTGATTCCACAATGGCATCAGGTAGACAACTCCAGGAAATTAGGTCACAACGATGGAAAGGCAAAGTACTGCACTTGGTGGAAATCAGAGGTAAAAACAGGAAATGCAGGTGAGGCAGTATCTACGGGGAGAAAACCAGGGCTATCATGACCTTTCATCAGAACATAGATCCCATCTGACCTGCTGTGTATTCCCATTTTTGATGATATATGGACATGGAGGTGATGATGTTTGTCAGGACATTTTACTTCCATTTCCCTTTGGTAGTAGAGACTTCTGATTCTTCATTTTTGAAATATTTGATAGAATTTGTACTAAAGAAAATAAGTGAAGTCTTTGATACTAAATTTCAGAAGTGCAGTGCAATCTGTAGCTGCTGCTGTAGTGTGTATTTAGTTAAGCAAAATTCTATCCAGCTACGTTGCTAATACCCATAATTGTGTGGCACTTCCTCAGAACATCATCACCCCCCCAGGTTAACCTCCAGCTTATATAGTCCCTATCTCATCAAAAATGGAAATATTCAGCAGGTCAGACGGGAGGTGTGTTCTGATGAAAGGTCATGATAGCCCTGGTTTTCTCCCTGTAGATAGTGCCTCGCCTCCATTTCCTGTTTTCACTTCTGATTTCCATCAAGAGGATCTTCTTAAGTTATGCGTTCAAGTGTCTGACCTGGGCCTTGAAATCTTGAATGCCCTCATCAAGGCAAGACTCACTACAGCTCAAGGAAGTTCCAATTCCACCTTCCTTCTTCACCAGGGACCCAATTTTTAGGTTACAAAGGGATTGGAAGGGGAGGGCAGATAAATCAAGTTGTGGAAACAGAAACAATTTGCTTTGGACAAGAAGTCTGAGGGACAACCACAGACACAGTTCCTTGGAAGGAACATTTCGAGCATACCTTGTTGCTACGGTAGCAGATTGAGAGAATAAAGCAGAACAAAATATGAAATTAAAATTGAATATATCACACAATAAGGCTCACTACCCTTGTGACACTGTCTCCTGGCCCATTCTACAACTTGCTCTGTACTGACAGGGGTTAATTGTTTTGATCTGCATTAGATAACAGAACATATTTTAATAGCAGGAGACACAGGGCAAAATGGGGTTAAAACACTCCGTCTGCTATTGAAATGAAAATGTAAATGAGCAGGTAAAGTTGACCTCTGCAGTATACTCTGAATGTCAAATGTCAGTCTGACATTTTTTTTGATCTCAAAGTCTCTGTCTCCTTGCTTGGTGCCCTGCTGCATCTTCAGAATATTGAAATAAAGTCTGTAAGAGTGGGAGCAAGGCCCAGCAGGAAGGAAAATGACACAAACAAATCCTCACTGAACTTATGCATAGACGGATATGGTTTGATGTTCAGTGCACATTATTTGGTGTGAAAGTATGGGTTTGCCCACACTGGAGCTTTTGCATTGCTATGTAACAGTTAGCAGCATGTCACTGCAATGTAAATCTGCAGCCAAGGACAGAGACGGTCGTGATTTAGAATGTCGTCTAGAGAAGGGTCAGACTCCATTTTAATGCCACTGGGGCCTTGCAGTTCATGAGAAGCTTATAAACAGAGTGGGAGGAAATGCAAAATCTTACATAATGCAAATGCTCCTTCCACTCTCCATGCCTAATGGTTAATGCTCTGTGTGTCTGTGGAAACTTGCTTTATTCTGGACAGGAGAACTAGACTCCCAACAGAAGTGTAAGGAGATTGGAACCAATATTTTATTTACCCCATGGAACCTGGTGGCTTCAATGTAAATGCAGCATAGTGTTCATAATAGAATATAACATGCCAGTCACAGATCCAGCAACCAATTTCAATCCTGACCTCTGATGCTGTCTGTGTGGAGTTCTACACATCCTCGCTAGGACTGTGTGGGTTTCCCCTGTGTGCTCCGGTTTCCTCCCACATCCCAGAGTCATGCATTTTGGCAGCTTAATTGGCCGCTGTAAATTGCCCCTCATGCGTAAGTGAGTGAGTGATAGAATCTGGGAGGAGAATAAAATGGGGTTAGTGCAAATAGGTGCTTGATGGTCAGCACAATCACAACAGGATGAGGGACCTGTGTCTGTACTCTATAACTCTGACTCAAGAATATAAGAACGTAGGAGAAGGAGGGCATTTGGCCCCTCAAGCCTGCCCTGCCATTTAATAGGATCATCGCTAATCTGTTCTCATCTCCTCTTCTATGCCTGTTCCCCATAGTTCCTAATTCTCTGATTTCTCAAAAAGTTACCTACCTTCTCTTTAAATTCCTCTTATAATCTTGCATCCACAACCTTCTGGACAAGAAAATTCCACAGTTTCACTAGCCTCTGTAAAAAAAAAAGTTTCCTACTTAAGAGTATAAGAAAGAGGTACAGAAGTAGGCTCCTTAACCCTGTCCCTCCATTCAATAAGAACAGGGCTGTCTGGTCTTGGCCTCATCCACTTTCCTGCTTGTTCTTTAAAATCCTTGGTTCTTCTCTTGTCCAAAAATCTACCTTAGCCTTAAGTATGTTCAGCCTCCACTAGGGTGGAGAACTCCAAAGATTCACAGTCTTCAATTTTAATTTATTGTTCTCTATCTCCTTTTTGGTTTCATTTTACTTTACTGATTATCTGCTTCCCATGGCTATCCATACCAGTTGTTGTTGGTCCACTTCCAGATGTTCCTTGCTTCAATAGCTGCCGATAGAGTTACTTCAGCGGAATTGCCATGATGCAGAGGCACACAATGTGGAGAGGAAAGCAAGTGTGAATCCATGAAACGCATTCTACCTTCTGGGAGAAGATGCATCCGTACATCCAGACTTAAGAATAGCTTCTTCCCCACTGCTAACAGGGTGCAATGTAATTCCTTGCTCACATGAAGCTCACAGAGTAAACAGTGTACGTGGTAATAATAAGTCCGACAATAATTACAATGATGAATGCAAAACAGCAGAATGGTGCAAAGATTGGAGAGCAAACTGAAGTAGTGCAAAAAGAAATGCTAAAATGACAAGAATGGAACAACCAAGAGAGGTAGAATTAAGAGTCCGGGAATGTGCAGCACTACCGGGAAGGGAGTGTGAAAGAGGTGATCTGAAATGCATTAGGCAATTCATGACAGCTTTTAACGTCAATTCTCAAAGAGCACAGTTCCGGGGATTAAGTCCTATGGACAAACTGGTCAGAACTATTAACCATTGACGATGTGCATTTTATTACTTAGCATTTAAGCAGCTCATTAATCAGTTTGCAACACTAGTCATTTTCCAGTGTTACTTTAGTTACAAGAGGAGCCTTATCAAATACTTCTTGCAAGTAAAGATAGTCGAAATTTAAAATATTATCAGCATCCATCGCTTCTGTTTAATCTTAAAGAATTAGCTATTGTTCTCAGTGTAAAATATTACAGTGTTAATTTGTGGTATGTGAGAGGGTCTGTTTTGGGCATTTTCTGAGGTGTCAAAGAGCAATCTAATCTGCTGTAAGTGTGATGTTAATGATTTCATAGAACTTGCCTCGATCTCTGAAACAGTCTGATTGTGAAATGTACCATAGATTTAATTTTCTCAGCCAAATTGATTTGCCCCTGAGCCAAGGTGGTTCCATGTTTACATCTGTAGAAGGAATTGTTGCTGACAGAACCCCTTTAATGATATCCCAACTCAGTTTTTGGGTGTAATATTAAAAAAAAATCCTTTGCATCTCTTTCAATATGATCTTTGAGATTAGCTTCAGATCTTGAATGTCACCTCTTTGACTCTGCCTGAATGAATCAGTTCAAAACAACAGCTCCCTGCAGCTCGATTACAGGCTCTCTGCAGAGAATTCTACCAGTCCAATCAATACATTCATGTATGCACAACTCTTTCCTGTCTTTCTGACTGATATTTTCCTTTTCCTGCTTTTTATTATGTTTCATTACTTTTCCCTCCGTGCTCGGAAAAGATTTGCAGTCCTCGAATGCCAGGTAATGAGCTTGAATTTTTTGAAAATTTATGCCAAGCCAATGGTGTAGGTATCATCTATTGCTGATTTTCAGCATTATACAGGAAATTTGGCATAATTTAATACAGTGAGATGAAAAGATTTTTTTTAATGCTAGAAGTTATTATGATCTGGAATACACTGCTTAAAAGGGATAGTGGTGCCAGATTCAGTAATTATATTTAAAAGAGGTTTGGATAACTGCTTGATGGGGAGAAATTGCAGAGCTCTGGAAAAGAACAAGGTGGTGGGACTAATTGTATCAACACAGGCACAGAAGACAAAATGGCCACCTTCTGAATTGCAGATACTGTGATTCAATAAGATACCAAACTGAAACCTTAAGTATTATAGAATCACGGGATAATATTGCAGCGCAGAAGCAGGCCATTCAGCCCATTGATTTTATGCTAGGTTCTAGAAGAACAATCTTGTCAATCTCATTCCCTTGTTCTTTCCCGTAGCCCTGCAAATTATTCCCTCTCAGTTCTTCTTCGAAGCCACTAATTCTCTTCCCACTTTCTATACCTCCATTTTCTATGCAACGACACTTTCCATGGTTTTGAAGGACTGTGGCATAAATGTACAATTTTTCTCTTGTCCCCATTATTCATGCAGGTTCTTAGTTACTAACTTCTGCTGGTGAGATTTTCAGGAAACCACTGTCTTAGTGCAACTCACCAATGGGAAAATCATGCAAGTGTTGCCATCACTTGCCATTTTCCACATCTTCAGTAACATCTGAGCACTCCTCTCCCTTATGATCATGAACTACTGCTGTCAAGGTGACAAGAAGAGGATACAAAGAGGTGAGATCTGTGAGTGGACTCTATTAGTCCAATTCATTGGATCTGAATGACAAGCAACATTGGGTAAAATGGTTACCACTCAAGCTTGTTTACCTTGTCTGAAGTATGTACACTGATGCTACAATTGCATTAGGAAGGATTACCAGTGTTAACTATCCATTGCCAATCTTCTGGGCAGCACGAGAGGGAATATCAATGCCAACTCAAAATAATCCCTTTCAAAAGCTGACACTTTTAGTTTATTATTTTTCTAATTGCCCCTTCCTCTTGAGTAGCTAACCACCCTGCAATGTGATAGACAGGACTCAGAATGGGTTCTTCCAGCTGCTTGTCTCCAAGACTGTTTGTAGTCCAGGCCTTTGACACTGACATAGAATTCAATCCACATATGGATGACTTTGTGCATTTTCATGGAAACTGGACACCTAAATTCCCTGGGTGAAGAACTGAATTGGTAATTGCCTTTGTGTTAACTTGCCAAGTTCGTTACTTTAATGCAGTGCCTAAATTGTTTACTTTAAAGCAGTTTTCTGACATGGTTAAAGGACACAAACTTAATATAAACTTGTTGCTCAGGATCTTCTTGAGGAAGTCAGAATTCAGTTAATTCAATCATCCAATGTCATTTCAAAATTACACCTGATACAACAAAGACTTTAGGTAATACTCCTGGTGTAGTGCTGAAGACTTACGCTTCACAATGAGCCATTTCTCTAACCAAGCTGCCCAGGAATAGTTAAAACATTAGCATTTACCCAGTAGAGTGGAAAGTGTCCAGAAATGTTCCATTCACCAAAAACAGGATATATCACATGACCAATTACTACCCCATCGGTCTTTCTCAATCATTAGCAAGATGGAAGGAGGTGTTGTTGATCTTGATACCAGGAGTTACTTATTTACCAATAACCTACTCATTGATGCTCAGTATGGCCCAACGTGGCTCAGTTCCAGAGCTCATTACTGCTTCAGACCAATCAGACCAAAGCAATATATTCTAAATCTGAAGTCGGAGTGACTGGTCTTGACACAATGTAATACTTGCCTGGGTGTGGCATCAAGAAAGTCGATAGAAATTAAGGGAAAATTCTCCATTGCCTGGAGTCGCATCTTGTACAATAAGATGATGTTGTTACAGATGTAAATCATCTCATCTCATCACGATATTGTGGCAATGATGGACCCAAATAATTCAGCTGGTTCATCAATAATAAGGATTTTGTTGATGCCTGTGTTTTATTCAATCTGTTTGCAGCTCTTAAGTTAATGAAGTAGTCCATTGCAGTATGCATCAAGATCCAGAAAATATTAAAGGTTGAGATGAAAATGGTGGGCAATACTGATATCACACAAATGGTGGTCACCGATTTTATCCACTACGTAGAAGCCTAACTGCCTCCTTTATTCGTTCAGTGGCATAATATCACTGAATTTCCCCACCAGCATCAATGTGGGCATTCTGATTTAGAAAGTTACTGACCTGAAATGTTCACTCTTTTTTTAAACTTACAGCACGGTAACAGGCCCTTCTGGCCCAACGAGCACGCACCGCCCAATTAAACCCATGTTAACCTACCCATACGTCTTTGGAATGTGGGAGGAAACCGGCGCACCCGGAGGAAACCCGTGGAGACACAGGAAAAACGTACAAACTCCTTACAGACAGTGATGGAAATTGAACCCTGATCACTGGCGCTGTAATAGCGGCACGCTAACCGCTTTAGCTACCGTGCCGCCCCGTAAAGATAACATATAGCATTGATGCTGCCCAACTTGCTGAGTATTTACAGCACTTTCTCTTTTCATATCAACAACCAATCGGTCACCATTCAAAAAAAATCAAAATGGGCCGGCAACGTAAACGGTAAATACAAGTGCAGTGTTAAATGTTGCCCTCAACGGGGATGCCCACATCCCATAAATGTACACTAAAAATAATTCCTAAGAGATTAAGATTCCTACTTTTCTTGTTTGCTCTCCTATTTTGAAACCGTTAATAATTTGTTCAAAATAAATAGGTTAATGATTTTGTTAAAGGTACTTAACCTAAATGTGTGAGTCAATGTATTACCAGAGGACATTAATTTTCTTGAAGGTTGACAGTGATGAATTAAAATATCGAAACTTAAGCTACTTCCTCTTGACCAGAACATAGCCAGGGGACAGAATTTGACTTTACATGTGGGACCAGAGCATTCACAAACCTTCAGCAAATTCCTTGTGGGAAAAAGAGGATTGACAAAACATTTGAATCTTTTGATTATGATCCACTCAGCTTTCTTACATAGGCCTGCTGAAAGTTGAGCAAGAGTCTCTCAGTATGGTTAACAGCCAAGGTGCAATACTCCGAGCATACACTTAGTCTGTGTTGTAAGCCACCTTAATAGTTGCAAACTTGCTTTCATGCCATTTGAATGGTAATGTGCAGTAACACTACAAGCTCCTGGGTCAAGTTATTTGCATACGCATTTGGATATTCCTTGCAGATCCAGACTTGGACAGATGTGGGGAGTGAAGCAGTGCTAGTGTAAAAGTAATGTGTAAGTGAAAATAAAAGGCTGTGGCAATCGAAAGGAAGTATCTGAATGCCGGGGATGGGGGTAAGGTCCAAATGGAATGGTAGGCAGAAGAGGAGGGATAGGAAGCCTCAGGTTATGCCAAGTGGATGATGCAAGTTATCCACAAGTGTCCTTGCAATGGACAACAGCGTCCTGCTCCTCGCCCTGCTCTCCTCTGGACCTTGTGATATTTCCCCTTGTAGGGTCAATAATGCTCATGAAAGAGATTGGGAGTCACTTGCTGGGTGGATCCAGCTGTGTTTTATGTCTTGCAATCTGCCTGACCTGCTTGTTGTTGGTACCAGTGCAAACCAGTCAAACCATACAGGATGCAGCCCACTACATGGACTCCGCGCCTGTGGTTCCCCTCCCCTGCCCACACTGCCCTGGACAAGGTGTGAGGGGCTAAGCTGACTCTGTACCTCTGAGAAGCTACTGTAAGATGTAGTGAGGCCTCAATCCAGGAGCACCCTGGCAGCCTTTGACAGAAATCAAAACTGGAGTCTAAGCCTTGGTTCATCAAAGCTGGGAGTTCTTTTTATATAATAGTTTTAAATACTTTGATAATAAAGTTAAAATATTGTGGGGAAAATATCACAAAGTCCAGAGGAGAGCAGGGCAAGGAGCAAAATGCTGTTGTCCATTGCAAGGGCACTTATGGATAACTTGCATGATCCACTAAAAACATTAACCTGAAGAAAAAAATATAAAAAATACATACCATTCCCATTCTCCAGATTAATGATCCCCATTGAAGGGAATGGGGTCTCTGATCACATGCCTGATTGGAGAAGCCTAATTCCAAGCCGAATCCCAGCAAGGCAGGATTCCAAGCAGAATCTAAGGACAGAGTGAAGTGACTGATGCACAAGGATCTGTGACCCAGCACGTCCCAGACTCATGAGGGAGTACATGGAGTATCAGCCACAACCAGCAGGCTTTGGCCCAACCTGCTGTGATTGGGTAGTTTCAGTTGGATCTTCCAGGGTACCATCAATGTCCTGACTGGGTGCATCATGGTCTGGTACAGCAATTCCAACACACAGGAGGCTGCAGAGAGTTGTGGACACGGCCCAGTCTGTCACGGGCATAGGTCTCTCCGCCACTGAAAGCATTTACATGAGATGCTGCCTCAAGAAGGCATCAAGGATCCCCACCATCTGGCCAAGCCCTCTTCTCTCTGCTACCATCAGGCAGGAGGTACAGAAGCCTGAAGTCCCACACCACCAGGTTCAGGAACAGCAAGTTTCCTACAACTGTCAGGTTCTTGAACTGACCTGCACAACCCTAACCCTACTTAGCAATGAAACACAACGGACCACCTCTTGCACTACCATGGACTTGTTTTTATTTGTGTTTTTGCACTAATGTCTTGTTTTGCACAGTCTTTTTCTTCACTGTCTTGTATAATTTATGTACAATTTATGCTCTGTGTGTTGTCTGAACCTATGTGCCTGTGATGCTGCTGCAAGTAAGTTTTTTCATTGTACCTGTACCTCAATGTACTTGGGCACATGACAATAAACTTGACTTGACTTGACATGGTTGTGCCACTGGATCAACTTCACAGCCTATCTTGAAGGTTGGAGCCTCCAAGTGCCCAAATGAGATTTGCTTTTCCCTGTGTGAAGAAACAGGTGTTCAGGTACCAATGAGTAGACCCAATGCTTCCCTCTAGCTCTTGCAACCATGAGGAACTCTACTTATTGTAAAGTTATCTTGGCAAGGAGAATTATTATTGGGAAACAATTTGGTGTCACTAACTGTACAAAGAGACCCGTGTGAGAGGAAAAAAGACAGAAAATAACACAAATGATAGGCCAGAGATGTCTTCAGAAGCATAGAATAATACTTTTTGGCCCTTCAAGCTACTTTTCATGTATGAATAGGTATTCAGTTATGTAATCGTTCAATAGAGGTTTTCACTGTGAATGTCCTGTAAGGCAATGTGTTGCCCAGTTGAATCCATTGGAAAATTTCCAATGTCACCCTGCCTAATGGGATGTGGTGGAGACAATTATTTGGTCATTAAAAAACATTCAGCTTTCAGCCTACTCCACCTCTGCACTGTACATGTGGTGAAGCTGCTCCCTCTGCTGGTTTAAACCATGTGCCAGTCACAGTCCTGAGTTGAAGTAATTACTCGGGAGCATATTTTTAAAATACATATCAAAACCAGTGGAATTGTTTACTCTTTAAATGTTTAACCTCTTGTGGCTCCTGTCAGATTCTTTTACAAAGCTCATATGTATGATTATATTGGATATAGTAGAGCAGAAGGAACTAAAAAAGGCTGGTGGCATTATTAAGACATCGGGAACATCTCTTTACTGTGAAAAGAATGTCTTTCTACAATGTCTTTCACAACCTCAGGACATTCCCAAGCACCTTATAGCGAACAAAACACTTCTGAAATGTAGCTGCTGGAATAGAGGAAGTGGAATCCCTTGTGTACAGCAAGTTCCCACAAACAGCAATACAATCGTGACCAAGTAATTGTTTTTCAGTAATGTTAACTGAGAGATAAATATTAACCAATACTCTGAGATAAATCCCTTCTACTTCTTTGAAATAGGGATCCTTAACTTCTATCCAAAAGAGCAAATGGGTTCTTGGTTTAACAGCTCTTCTATAAAACAGCACAACTGACAATGTAGCAGCTCTTTAGAAATGCCCTCAAATATCAGCTTGGGTATTTATGCTTGGGGTTTCCTGAATGGAACCTACACCCAGAACCTTTCACCCCAGAACAGAGATGTAGAAAAAGGGAGAGAGACTGCTACCAACTGGGTCACTGCAAAAATAAACAGAAAATGCTGGAAACACTCCACAGATTAGGCAGTGTCAAGAAAGAGAAAATGCTTCTGGTCCAAGACAGTTATTGTTTCAGGTCTGTGACCCTTTGTCAAACAGGGTCTTGGACCTGAAGCATTAACTTTTCCTCTTTCCACAGATGCTGCCTGAACTGCTGAGTAATTTAAGATTTCCAGCATCTGCAGTTTTTTGATTGAGAAATTGGGAAGAATTAAATGCAAATTTAGTTCAGGAAAAAAAGAGTCCACTATTGATGGCAATAACACACATTTGCAGTCCGAACTGAATATTCTAAACTCCCCACTTTTTTGGGTGGGAAGTTAGCATGTGGGGTGGTTAGTCATCTTACTTTTATTAATGCATAGCTGTTAGCATAATGCTTTATAGCACCTGTGACCCAGGTTCAATTCCGGCCACTGTCTGTAAGGAGTTTTTACGTTCTCCCTGTGTCTGCATGGGTTTCCTCTGGGTGCTCCGGTTTCCTCCCACATTCCAAAGATGTACAGGTTAGGAAGTTGTGGGCATGCTATGTTGGCGCTGGAAGCGTGGCGGCGCTTGCGGGCTGCCCCCAGAACACTCGACGCAAAAGATGCATTTCACCGTGTGTTTCGATGTACACGTGACTAGATTCTTATCTTATCTAAAATAAAACAACTTGAGAACTTTGCTAAAGGTATAGAACAAAAGGTTAAATGAAAGTCTAGTTTCTTTGGTTTACCTGGTCAGGTAAAGTCAGATTTGATGAGAAGCTGTAGTGTGGGATCCCTGTCTGTCTGTGCACACGTACTTGTCTACTGCTTCAGTTGGGTTCTAGGGGCACCAAAACTGAGATAAGCCTGTAATCATAGGGAGGTGCCATCCATCTTATTTTCCATTATTGGTGCCTTGGCAAAGGCAGTCACCAGTCACAACATCAATTTATCTGCGTCCATTGTTGCTTTAGCTGGAAGGGGAGGGGGGCAGGAGGGAAAGGGAAGAAGTAAGGGGAAAGAGAGAGGGTAAGGGGAAAGAGAGGAGACGTTCGATCACTGGGTGGTAAAATGTTAGTTCCTTGCAATTGGATTTTATCAGAAAATGAGAAGAGGTCTTCTCTCTGTCCGGTAGCACAGTGGTACAACTAGTAAAGCCTCACAGCACCAGTGACACATAGAATCATAGAGTCATACAGCACGGAAACAGGCCCTTCGGCTCAACTGATCCACACTGACCAAGATTCCCATCTAAGCTGGTCCTATTTTCCCATGTTTGGCCCATATCTCTCTAAACCTTCCCTATGCATGAACCTGTGCAAGTGTCTTTTAAATGTTAATGTATCTGCCTCAACCACTTTCTCTGGCATATACTGACCACTGTCTGGGTGAAAAAAGTTGCCTCTCAGGATCCTATTAAACCTCTTCCCTCTCACCCTGACACATGTTCAATCCTGAACTCAGGTGCTGCCTGTGTGGAGTTTGCAAGCTCTCCCTGTGACTGCATGGGTTTCCACTGGATGCCTCACTTTCTTCCCACATCTCGAGGATGTTCAGCTTAGTAGGTTAATTAGCCACTGTAAATTGCCCCCACTGTAGGTGAGTGGTAGAATCTGGGGGGAGTTGATGAGAATCTGGGGAAAATAAATAGGCTTAGTGTAAATGGGTGATTGATGGTCAGTGGGCCAATGGACCTGTTCCGTGCTATATCTCTCTATGACTTTAAGCTACTATGGCTGGCGTCTTGTGGAATGACAGGGGCTCTCCACCTGAAGTGACCGGACCCAGCATGGGGAGAAAACCCTGAAAGCAAGAGGCTGCTGTTGGATCTGATGCCAAGTAAAGGCTAGCCCAGTGCATCAGGAGATGAGCTTCTGGTATCCCACCCCAACGGACCCTTGAGCTCATGATTGCTGCACGCTGTTACTTTTCCCCTTTAAACCGAACAGCCAAGGCTGCAGATACAGTTCAGACAAGATAAACAAACATGCCACTGCAAAGGGAGTTCTTTTTCAGGCTGGGTGTTGTGCTTAAGTGCCTGATCCTTGAGGCCCTCAGGTCTCGCTGTCTTACACGCAATAATTTCCTCGCATGTGGTTCTGATTTTTCTCAAATCAAGATGAAACATTCTCTCCATCTGCATTTGTGAGCATTTAACCCATTCACTGCAAATTTCCATGGCCACCACATGTCAGAGCCAATATTTACCTTGAACTTTACACTGCTTTGCAGGAAGTAAAGAAATAACCTGCATTTTCACGAACACTGAATGCCTCACAGCATTTACGACCTGTGAACTACATTTGAGGTATAATCTCTGTTGAAGTGAGGTTGCATAGTATTTAATTTGTGCACAGAAAGCTCTTGCAAGCAACATTGGCAAGGACCAGACATGAAGACTGGAGTAATTATTGGCGTATGTTATCTTTGAAGGTTGTGATTTAGGACTGCTTCCTTTGAAGAAATTAATAGACCACAGGGTAGTTTAACAGTGTTTGGCTGTGGTAGTGGGCAGTGCAGAAGGTTAAGTACTGACATTTTATTTCTGAGAACTGGGTTTCCATTTTAATGGGAGTGCCTGGTTGCCCCGTTCTGTACATTGCCTGCTCTGATCATCTTCCAATTCAATACTTCAGAGAGCTTCTTCTTTCTGCCGGTCCGTAGAACATCTGAAAATGTTTGAGCATAGATGATTGTTAGATATGGAGGTGAATGTCTGCCTGCCCTATACCTTTGCACATTTTAAATAGCCCCGAGAAAAGAAAGCCATCTTTGAGTTATATTGCTTTAGCTTTTCATGTTTTTTTTCATCATACCGAAAGGTTGTAGAGTTGTGGCCCAAATTAAGGTTTAAACACATTATCTATACAATCTGAAACAGTGCTGCCTCATTACAGGGACTGATGTCATCCCTCAAATCTATGCTGATTTTCCTTTAACTTTATGTTTGCACATCTCCGTTCAGGTGTCCCCTCACCCCATTGCCCCAATCCTCAAGCAGCCCTGATCAAACTTGCACACTGCAGTCATGGCACACTGTCCTTCCTCACCCTTCTGGGACAGTCTGCAGATTTTTACCTGGTCATCTCTTTCCTATGTGTTTGCACCACAGTCACACAGAGAGAAAAAGGTTGGATAGGTTGTGGTTGTTTTCTTCAGAGCACTAGAGATTGAGGGGAGACTTAACTGAGATGTATTTAATTATGAGGTATGCAGAAATGGTAAATAGCATGAGTCTATTCCTTTAGCAGAGGGGTTAATAACTGGGGACACTGAATTAAAGTATCCTGTAGAAAGATTGAAGGGGAGATGAGGAAATATTTTTTCAGCTGGAGGGTGGTGGGGCTCTGGAGGTCACTGCTGGGAGAGATGGCAGAGGCAGAATTCCCCATCACATTAAAACGTACTCCGATGTGTATTCAAACAGTGATGAGCTGGGCCTATGTCCAAGTGCTGGATGGTGGGTGAGGATGGATAGTACTTGTTGTACCATCATGGACACAGTGGGCAGAATGGCCTCCTTCTTTGTCATAAATTTTGTGCGATTATATTATTCGATACCTTCTCCAGGTTCCACTCTTACCTATCCTGTCATAACCAGAGAACTTCCTGTACAGCAACCCTCACACTCATACAGTCATGGCACAATGTCCCTCCTCACCATTCTGGGACAGTCTGAAGATCTGCAACAGAGCATCCAAGGATGTATCCCTGGTCCCTTCTTCTTTCTCATCTACATGCTACCAATCAGTGAAGCTGTCAGAGAAATGACATCAAGTTCCATAAATACATTGAAAACACCCACCTCATCTCAGCTCTTTCAACCTTTCTACTGCCTTTGACATCCAGCCTTGAATCAACTGCAGTTTGATTCAATTGGACACTGGAAAGATGGCAGCTATAGTTTTCAGCCTCTGTGACCAGCCAATTCCCTTGACACCTTCTTTGTCTGCCCCTCCTTAGTCTGAACCAGATAGTGTGTAACATACTAATTGTCCCTGAGCTTGGTCTCTGACCCAATCTACCCTGCACCACAGAGAGTTGGTGACGTCCAATTCCATACTCGGAACAGAAGGTGCTGGAAACACTCAACAGGTCAGGCAGCAACTGTGGAAAGGGAAACAAGTCAAAGACTCTTTATCAGAATTGGGAAAGAGAGAAACAACAAACAACCTGCTGGAGGAACTCAGCGGGTCGAGCAGCATCTGTCGGGGGAGAGGAATTATCAACATTTCAGGTCCAAACACTGCATTGGGATTTCAACCCAAAATGTCAACAACTCCTCTCCTGCCACAAATGTTGTTTGACCTGCTGAGTTCCTCCAGCAGATTGTTTGTTGCTCCAGATTCCAGCATCTTCAAATTTCTTGTGTCTCCAAAGAGAGAAACAAGTTAGACTAGGTAGAACAAAAGGAATTTCTCTGATAGGGGTGATACTGAATGACCTAATGTGGTAGTTAAGAGGTAGTAAAATTAGATTAAGCTTCGTTGTCTGAATTCCATAATATCACTTGTCTCTCCCACAGCCTCAACCTCCCTACTGCAGGAACCCTCACCCACTGTTACTTTCAGACCCAACTATTCCCATGCTCACTTGAACAGCCTTCCATCTTCCATCTTATCTAAAATTCAGGTGCCCTTTTCATAACCTGCCCCACTCCCACTCTTCCATCTTCCCCCTCCCCTTGCATGGAGCCCCACTTGGCCTGGTGATGAGTGCCCTGGAATGCTTTACTTCGTTAGAGGCACAATTTAAATGCAGATTGTTCTTGTTGCACTGCCCTTCAGATAAGATGTTGCACTGAGGTTCTGTCTGACAGTTCAAGGGAAGGTTACAGATCACACAATACCATTTGTGAACACCACCAGCCAAACCTTCAAATGGCTCAACTGAAATCATAATACACCAGATGACAGATTTTCCAGTCCGTCATCTCATTACTATTTTTGTGTTGTTTTTGGCAGAGAATGGCTATGAAATTTCCCCATATAACCATCTTCATACATGAAGCTATTTTATTGTATATATGTGGAGTCTTTTGAGACATTTCAATGATGTGGCATGGTTTAGGATAAATGGCAGCATTATTATATTATCTTGCGATTCAAACAGTAGTGTTATCAGCGAGACGGCAAGAAATGCTCCTCTTTTTAACGGCTGGTGGTTTTAGCATGTACAAGCTGACAGACTGAGTGTTCACCTCTGACCCTGTCTGTTGCTATAGTGACAGTTGCATGCAGACAATTTTTTTTCAGACAGAACAATGAGAAACAGAGAGGAGGGAGGCCGCACTTCCTCCTCTTCTATAAATAGCACTTGTTTTGCAGTTATTTGTCCATCACACAGACTGCTGAAAAAAAAGTGTCTGAGGAATTTTTTTTTGAAAGGCTTGTACAATGTGTATTGATCAAACAAAGAGGCTATTAAATTGCTGGTTGGAAACCTGTGTGCAAATGTGGTTTAAAAAAAAACTCCAATCCAGAAGTGTGACTGAGTAACTGAGTGAAAATTCACTATGTACAGGATATAACTGATGAAGGAAGGTCCAAGGAAGTAAATACCTTCAGTTGTGCTGTGTGTGAGAGGACTAAGAAATGTATGCAGTATTTGCAAGAGTCTTTCTAAAGCACAGGGAGCGAAACAGCTTATTGTTAAACACCAAGTTAAGTAGTGAAAAGCAAAATATTGTAAATGAATAAAATCTGAAATGGCAACAGAAAATGCTGGAAACACACAGCAGGTCAGGCAGCATCTGTGAAGAGAGAAAAACAAAGTTAACATTTCAGGTCATTGACTTTTCAGCACAACTGATGTAAACTCATCAAGCTGAGGTGTTAACTCATTTAGCTTTCCATAGATGTTTCCTGACCTAATGACTTTTTCCAGCAATTTTTGTTTTTATGTCAAATATTAAAGGTCAGAATAAACTGCTCTCAAAACATTGGCTTGCTGAGGAGCATATGGAAGATGCAATATGGGTCTGTCATTGAGAGGGAAGATGAAATGTCTCAAAGGATTCCACATATATACAACAAAATAGCTTCATGTACAAAGGTGGTTACATAGGGAAATTTCATAGCCACTCTATGCCGAAAACAATACAAAAATAGTAGCGCAATGCATGTTTAACTTTAGGTTGTGGAGATCCTTCCTAAATCTCTTTGCACCTACATCTGTCCTACCATAAGGTGCTCCTTAAAAGCCATCTCTTTAATCCAGCCTTGGTCATCTGCCCCCGCGGGTAGTTCAGCATCAAATTTGCTTGAGAATGCTCTTGTGACACATCTTGAGGTCTTCTACAACACCATAGATGCCTTATTGGTATTTGTTGTTGTGCCCCAGGAAATCTTCATTCATGGTCATATACCTAATTGGAGTTGGGTGGGTAAGGGGTGTTGGCAGTCTGCTGCTCCATCAGTGTTAGTCTGCCCACTGCATAGACACAGGGTGCTCAACACAACATAAGAATGGCAGTAAGTCTTTCTATTCTTGAGCCTGTTCTGCAGTTCAATTCCATTATGATTGATCTACATCTTAACTCAACTTGAACTTGTTTCTATAACCCTTAATGCCCTTATCCAATGATGACCTTATCAACCTCATTTTGACATTTTGTTGATTCACCCTCTACAACCTCTGGAGGACGAGTATTCTGGATCACCATTACCTTTTTAGAGAAGAAGTGTTTTCGAGCATCACCACCGAGTGGTTTAGCTCCAGAGTTACAGTAATGTCCATAACTCACCTGAGGAAATAGTTTCTCATCTAATTTATAAAGTAATCTAATTGTCTTAAACATCTCGATTAGATTCTAATGCACAGTGATCTTCCACATTCAAGGGAAGACAAGCCCAAATCAATGCCACCTATCCTTATAAATGAACTCTTTGATCCCGGCTTCATTCTGTGCTGCAGTCTTTCTGGGGCATTAAATCCTTCGTGAGGTGCAGTGCCCAGAACAGATCTCCAGACCCAGCCTAATCAGAGCTTTATATAACTACAATAAAACTTTTAACCCTTTGAATTGTAGTCAGCTTAATAGAATGTCCATCCTCTGTAGACTTAATAAATATTTGTTGTACTTGTTCTCGTTCAGGACTATATGTGAGTAGGGGTCTGATCCCAAACCTTATTGTATGATACAATGCTGTACTATTGAACCATCACAAAATGGAATCTAGTTTAAAAAAGTGATGAAAACATAGCTGGATGTTGCCGGATATAAAACGTGTGCATGTTAAGCTGCCTAGTCTGCTGTATTGACCCTTTAGTGCCGCAATACTAAATGCTCACTGTGTTTTTGATACATGAATTTAATCAAGGAGATTACTTGGGGTTTAGTGGCTGTGCACAGCCAAGAAGCCAATCTGAAAGATCATAGAGGGAAAGTACACCAGATACTGACATCAGAATTCATTAGCATATTTTAGTAGTGCTGCAACTGCATAAGTAGCTTTTTAAAATGCACTCATTTCCAATTTGCTTTTTCCTAATCGCTGTCAACTGAGGAAGCACCTGCACAGCATAATGGGAATTAAATGGCCTAACAAAGTCACCAGCAGTGAAGGATTGCAGCTAGTGTGGAAACCATGCAAATGCAGAGGCAAAGGTTCTGGGTTCACTACGTCATACACACAGACAGCAACTGACAGTCTAAGTGAGTCCTGTGCAGTGAATATGAAAAAGGCAGTGTGAAGATTGGTCATGCCAAACTCTGCTGTAAGGACTGCAACAAGCAAAACTGTGCGCAAACAAGTTTGCTGGGGTGGATCCAATGATATGGGAAGATATGGTCCATGATAACCAAGCTTGGTACTGCACCATGAGAAACCTGAACATAATCAGCCACCTTGGCGAGCAGGGGGAGTTTGGGCAGTAGTTTGTCCTTGCACGTTTCCTGAAACCTAGACATGTAATCTAATAGCTAGTGTCAGTAGGAGTCATTCTGGAACATGAATGATCATCGCTAAGCTTCAACAGTCACTGAGAGAGTCAGCAACAAAAGGAAGGTAAGATGGGAAATGTGGTGTAATGGAAGAGTTTGAATTTCTACAGTTTTATTTTATTGATGGGATGTGGGTGTTGCTGTAAAGTCAACATTTAATGATCAATCCTGATTGTTCCAGAGGGCAATGAAGAGTTGCACTCATCTGGACAAGTGAAGAGATTTCTAGCATTATTTGTGTTGCACTCATTCAAACAAGTACATATTATTTTTCAATGCTGAAACTATTGGCACCCATGGAAGTGGCAAATATTCCATCACTCTCCTGACTTGCATGTGGTGGAAAACTGTTGAAGGATTGAGTTCCTTTTGCAGAACACCCAATCTTACAGCCAAAGTAATTATGTTTTTGGTCCAGGTAAGCTTGCAGTCATTGGCAATGACCAGGAAGCTGATGATGGAGGATTCAGGAATGATGGTAGCATTGCATGCCATGAGATAGTGGTTTAGATTCCTCTTGATGAAAATTTTGGAGATCCTGATGGAGATCCCTTTCAGATCAAATAAATGGGAGGATAAAATAGCAGGAAGTAAAGTAATAATGGTTAAGGAAACAATCCCAGCTGTGAGGAGAGATAGAGGAGGCAGAGTGGTGCAGCTAATAGAATGCTTCCTCACAGCTCCAGCAATCCAGGTTCAATCCTGAACTTGGGTGCTGTCTATGTGCAGTTTGCATGTTCTCCAGTATCCTCCCACTTACTGTGTAATGAATTGGCCTGTACAATCAATATGCAAGACAAGTTTTTCACTGTACCTCGGTACAAGTGACAATAATAAACCAACACCAATACCAAAGACGTGCGTGTTGGTAGGTTAACTGACCCTTGTGTGTTGGTGGGTGGTAGAACTGGGGGCTGCGGGAGGGGCATTGTGCAGTTGATGAGAATGTGGGGAGAATAAAATGGGATTAGTGTCTTATTAGTGTAAATGAGTGCTTGCTGTAGGTGCAGACTCGGTAGGCCAAGGGGCCTGTTACCCTGATGTGTGAATCATGACTCTATGAATCCTGGAAAGATCAACAAATAAGGCCATATGGGTTGAATTGAGGAACAACAAAGGTGCAGTCACAGTACTGAAAATGTACTGTAGGCCCTCAAACAGTCAGAAGGACATAGGAGACCAAATATGTAGGCACATTTCTGAGAAGTACAAACGTCATAAAGCAGTAACAGTAGAGGATTTAAGCCTGAAGTTGTTTACTTTGGAACAGAAAAGACCGCAGAGACATTTAATTGACATACATAAACTTATGAGAGGCCTAGGCAGGGTGAACTGGAATACCCTATTTCCCTTAGCAGGACGACAACTAGCAGGCGTAGATTTAAATTAATTTGCTGAAAGATTAGAGGGGAGTTAAGGAGTTTTTTTTCCACTCAATAATGGAAGTCAGGAGCTACAGTTAATAAGTACCTGGATGGTCAGTTGAAGAGCCATATCTATTTCTGGCTGGCATGGAACCAGTGTGCTGTCATTTTCTGTAAATTTCCATGATGTTACAATTCTATATCAGTCCCCATCTCCTCTGGAATCAGGTTCTGGCAACAGGTAATGGGATGGGAAGTACAACAGGCAGGAATTTCAGCATGTGACATCATCTACAAGCCCTTATTCTCATGACAACTGAAAGAAGCTCCCACTCTGTTTACCCAAAGTAAAAAAGAAGGCACGAACAAATATTGGCAATCTTGCAAAGGACTGCAACAATTTACAGGAAGACCTTAGAAAGTCTGAGAATCCACCATCTAAATGACAAATTAATTTCAACACAGATAAGTGTGACTTTATTACTTTTTGACAAATAAAAAGGTCACAATTTCCAAACAACAATCTAAATGGGTAGAGGAACAAAGGGATCTTGGTGTAAAGGTAAACAATTTATAGCAATCAACCAATGAAAACACTAAAGAAATTTCCAATGTAGATTTGTAGAGATTCTTCAGAATTAACATAAATTTGTGTGGAAAAGCTTGGGGTCAAGTAGTGCTTTATCACATACATGATCCAAAGTGATTTCCGTACCTCATCAATGATTCTTATCGTGCAGTAATCCACCGGCAGTTTGCACTTGAACATATTCCACGAAGGACAAAGAAATGGACAGCCAATTAATTTGTTCTGACCGTCTTGGCTGAGAACAAAGTGAGAGAGAATTCCTTGGTTTTTTATGAATAGGGCCAGAGGCATCTCAAGTATGCACCTGAACCAGCAGAAGGAGCAACTTCTGGTAAACTGCTCCCATTTGTCCCTCTTCTCTCTCCTCCTGGATTACCCAGCCCCCATCATCATGTCTCTTTCCCCTCCTCTATCCGCTCCATCTTCCCATCACCCACACACTCCTCCCACTGGCTCCCCTCCCCCACCACTCCCCTCTGCCCTCCCCACCTCTATGCCATGCTCCACCTTCATCTCCTAGCAGATTCCAGCATCATCAGCCCTTTGTCACTTCCACCTATCAAAGTCAAAGCCAAAGTCGAGTTTATTGTCATATGCACAAGTTCATGTCTGCACTGGTGCAATGAGAAACTTACTTGCAGCAGCATCACAGACACATAACACCACATAAGCAGCATTCACATGAAAAACATAAATTATATACAATTTTTGCAAGAAAGAACACAATTAGAACAAAAAAGCAAAGTCCATTTTAGTGCAAAGTGATCAAAGTAATCATAGTGTTGCTAAACTGTAGTGATTAGGGTTGTACTGGTTGGTTCAAGAACTGAATGGTTGAAGAGAAGCAGCTGTCCTTGAACTTGGTGGTGTGGGACTACCTCCTGCCCGACAATAGCTACAAGAAGAGGCGTAGCCTGGATGGTGGGGATCTTTGATGATAGACGTAGCCTTCTAGAGGCAGCGCCTCCTGTAGATACTACAGATGGTGGGGAGGGATGTGCCCGTGATGTATTGGGCAGACAGAGTCCACTACTCTCTGCAGCTTCTTACGTTCCTGTGCATTCGAATTGCCATACCAGACCATGATGCAACCAGTCAGGGCACTTTCAACAGAATATCTGTAGAAGTTTGTTAGAGTGTTTGGTGACGAGCCGAACCTCCTTAATCCCCTAAGAAAGTAAAGATGTTGGCATGCTTTCCTTGTGATTGCATCAATGTGCTGGGCCCAGGACAGGTCATCCGATATGTTAACACCCAGGAATTTAAAGCTGCTGACTCAATCCCCCAATGTAGCCTGGTGCACGTTCACTCTCCTTCCCCTTCCTGAAGTCAACAATCAGCTCTTTAGTTTTGCTGACGTTGAGCGCGAGGTTGTTGTTGCGGCACCAGTCAACCAAGTGTCCTACCTCGCTCTGGTAAGCTGACCCATCACCACCTGTGATTCGTCCAACAGCAGTGGTGTCGTCACCTCCGAGCTTCTGATGCCATTTCCACTTTCCCCTGCCCTATCTGCCTATCACCCCCATCACCTGGATCCACCCATTGCCTGCCAACTCTTGCTCCACCCCTCCCCTTCACTGGCTATCTCCCCTCTATCTTCCAGTTCAGATGGAGGGCTTCAACCCCAAATGTCAGCTGTTCATTTCCCTCCACAGATACTGACTGACCCATTGAGTTCCTCAAGCTTTTTGTATGCTGCTTGTGAGAGGACTGTCCAGTATTGCACTGGTGGTCGTTACCCCAAATTCCAAGTGCATGTGAGGTCACTTTCAGAACCCTGTAAACTCTTACTTTTAACACATCGAGGAAAAGAGAATACTTATCAGACCTCATGAATGCACTGGTTCCAATTTGGGCAAAAGTTACCGTGCTGAATTGCTAAAGGATATGTAAATAGTTTGGCTTGTAATTTAGAGTGGTGGATGCGTTGGAGAGTTCTGTCAGTGCCAGCTCTGCCTCAGGCATCCAACACTGGATTGAGTGATACAATGCAATTCTCACTTATACAAAATGGTTTCATGATCACAAGTCTGTATTGTGTTGTTTTATCTGTGAAATATTGTCCAATTTATTCTTGGCAGTAGTGAGATCAAAATTCAGTGGTGATTTCATAGACCTCCTGCTTTAATTCTTGAGGCATCCTGGCAGATCTTTCCCACCATCTCAATAAAACCAAAGGACATCCAGTTGTGATAGGTTCAAGACTTTCCAATTTACCTTGTAAGCACCAAAATGTCAGTCTATCCCTGACAATCCAAGCACCAACAAGAGCATGGACAACGTTCAGGGATTCCTTACACCATAGGTTTTAACTTTTTCACTTCAATCAGTCTTCAGCATGTAAACAGAGCACTGTACATCCAGGTAAAACACCCTTCAGGAGATGAATATGGGTCCCGGAGGCGGCATTTTTGTTCCAGATCATTTCTGTATAGAGAGCACAGTGGAGACAATGGAAAGGGTTGGGAAGTGTAGGATGGGCAAGCATTTCCCATTCTGTCACAGGACTGATGTTTTTTTGGCTTTGGGATAAGCAGGCACCAGTGATACACCCTCGGTGCACTTGTCCATCCCGTGCTATTGTGTCCTTACACTGACTCCATCATTTCTGGTATTACAGGTATGCAGGATGAGAAATATCTCAAAATAGTTAGCAAAGGAAATTTGGATGCTAGGTTAGAAAATATCCCAAAACAAGCTGGAATAGACATAAAACACACCTTTAAACTTGAGATTGAAGAGGAGAACGGCACCTGACGACTGGAGGGTACATATTGGCAAATAAGGGGGGACAATGTGTCGGAACTCTGAATGATGTTTTTCAAGTCAATGCTTTGGGAGTAGGAACCCCAATGCATTGAATTGGGTAAAAGGAAAGCACTGAAAGGGGTAAAAAGAAAGCAAGGCTGAGAGTACTGCAATGATATCTGCAAGTGAATTAGATGACAAATTTAGGAGATGGCTACATTTTCTCACTGCTCATGAACCAGGAAGAGTGACTTTGTAAAGTGCAATCCAGCAAAATGCTTGCCTCAGCCAATCTCTACACATCTGCATTGATGTTCTATTAACATTTCTCAAGCAGCTAATGGCCCACATAAGCCAGCATAAATCTCCCTGATATCTTCATGCACTTCTGCAATTCTGGAGGGGAAGGTGTATAAATTTGTCATTGTTTCTTAAATAAGAGTAAATAATGTTAAAAGCCAAAAGGATCTTTAGGAGGATATGGACAAAAGAGTGGGTCAAAATGTGGGAAAGATGTCAGCTTTGCTCTGGGGAAGCATGAGTGAAATGCAAGGGCAGAGACATCTGAGGTCAGGTTTAAAAACCATTAAAAAGATCATTTCTGGGCGCTGAGAGTATAATGGTGATGGCACGCTGGGTTTTATGGCAAGAAGAATTAAGTGTAAAATTTGGCATGTAATGATGAATCCATACAAACCCTCAGTTAGACCATGGTTTGAGAAGCAGCTGCAGTTTTTGCCATTGTGAGGAAAAATCAATAAGAAGAAAGAATTGAAAATAATGACTCTGTCCATTAGGAAAACATTTATGGGTGATCTGGTGGAGATATTTCAAATAACAAAGTGATGGAACAAAGTACATAGAAGCTAACTTGTCCAGAAACATAATTGCATAGTGTTTTTTTTTCTAGTGTTATACAATGAAGTATCGTACCGCCATTTCCAGAATGATCTGCTTCACTTGGAAAATTCCGCTGGTCACTTCATGTCACCATTTGCCACAGCAAGCCCAATGGGATTTCTGGATTCCAGTAACAGGACTCACTGCAAACACACCTGCAGGTAGTTCCCCATACACCCATCCAGGTGGGGAAGCTAGTCAAGGTTCACAACTTAGAACTTTTTCAAAACCAGACAACACAAATAACATAACATCTGCGCAGTTTTGGACCCCTTATCTTAGGAAGGATGTACTGATGTTGGAGAGGGTTCAGAAAAGATTTACGAGGATGATTCCCAGAATGAAAGGGCTTACTTATGATGAGCGTTTGTCGGCTCTTGGACTGTATTTATTGGAGTACAGAAAAATGAGAGGGGACCTCATAGAAACATTTAGAATGTTGAAAGGACTGGACATAGTAGATGTGGTTAAGCTGTTTTCCCTGGTGGGTGAGTCCAGGACAAGAGGGCACAATCTTAGAATTAGAGGGTACCGGTTTAAAACAGAAATGAGGAGAAATTTCTTTAGCCAGAGGGTAGTGAAATTATGGAATTCTTTGCCACGTACAGCTGTGGAGGTCTGATCATTGGGGGTATTTAAGGAGGAGATTGATAGGTATCTAATTAGTCAAGGTATCAAGGGATATGGGGATAAGGCCGGAAATTGGGGCTAGATAGGAATAGTATTAGTTTAGCTCATGGAGCAGACTCGATGGCTGAATGACCTACTTCTGCTCCTTTTTCTTGTGATCTTGTGATCTTGTGAACATAAATGTAAATACTACAAGTAATATGACATAATATATTACACTAAGTTACTGAGGGAATGATATAAAGCACAAACTGTCATACCCTAATATGAGCTCTGCACTCTATATAGCTTTAACCCTTAATTGCAACTCCTGTTACGAGCCAGGTTGCTATTTGGTGAATGTCCCTTCAAGACACCTGGACAGTAGAGTAGTAGTGTGTGTGTGGTGTCATCAAGACAGCAAGATAACAACGTGCTGGCTGTTCTGCTCAGGGAGTCGAAGTGAGTTGAAGTGAATTGAAGAGAGAAGGAGAAGAGAGAGAGAGAATGACTGCTGGTCTCCATAACAATGGATGAAGAACAATAGCTGTGTCTGTCACTACAATCCATGTATGGATTTTTGGAGCAAACAAGTGGAGTCCACTTTGTCGTTAATTTGTAGTGGAAAACAGGTATTTCTGTGGGCGGCCAAGTATCGAATGCCTTTGGGGGGTGGCAGATACTTCAGAACAAAGCAGTGGAGATCATCAGTGATTGAGGTGTCGTATGGGTTCCATCGTGGAACATGTGGATTTCGTAAATTCTCTCTACATTCTCTCTACTTTTTGTCTTCAGTCAACGGTGGTTTTACAAAAGCCTTTGCTTACATTTCACCTTATGACTTGCTGAACTGAACTTTGAAAACTATTCCTAGACTTGGGGTTTGGGAATTTGCCACACACACTTTGAGTTTAGTTTTGGGGTTAATGTTTAATATCTAACGTTTTTACTTTTCTTATTATCATAAGTAGTTATTAATAAAATAGTTTCTAACACTTATACATGACCTTGTGTGTTTCTGTTGTTGCTGGTACATAACACTCCTGGCATGTCCCTTTATCTCTCTATACAATCAGCCAGTTCTATTACAACCTAATCTCTAAATATTACTTATCCTTTAATTCTAGATGATCTTAGACAGAACTCACCCTCCTGATCACTCAAAAAGTTATATAGTTCTGTCTACTTTTCTCAGTCTAGGGCTCTTATAATCTAAAAATCATACCCATGACAATTTGATTGATGCAACCTTCCCTTTTGATTATACCATCTCCACCCTGTTTGCCTGCTGGAAGACCATGACTTCTCTGATACAGGAATGTTTGATGCCTAGCCATTAGCACAACAAGATGTTTTCTTGGAGGAAAATTTCGAGTTTATTAGAATTCTAAGCATTGTTTTCAAGTTCTTCCCTGATGTTTGCAGTTGTAAACGCCTGTTGAGGTCAGATCCAGCCACCCCGTAGCTATCTTGTTATCTACGCAATGATTTGTAACTTTGTGACACTGTTGCATAGCATGGGTCCAGAAGAAAGCTTGTATCTATATAAACAAACACTTGAGGATTTCATCTCCAGATTAGACTGGAAAGTTCAGCACTGACACTGAGTTCCTCAGAGCATCTTGGGATTGGAACTTCAGTCAACTTTTGGTCAATTTCGTTTCACTGCTAGCCATGTATTCTGGCTGAAGGCACGACTGCAGGAGTCCACCCCCACATTCCCACAAGATATGTTACGTCACTTCAAAATCATTTAATAGTTTGGTTAATTTAGTCTGAACTTAAGGTTCAAATACATTAACTACCGATACCTCACTGCAAAACGATTACTTCCAACTGGCTTCTCCCATTCTTACTGAGTCAGAACCTAGTGCACTAACTTTCACTGTTGTTGCTTCCATCATCAATTCCTCTTAACTGCTAGATATAGCAGAGATGACAGTGACTAACTGGATCGCAACCCGTACATGACTCACAATTCTTACCTAAGGATTTATCACAACTCTCAGCCTCCATTTCCACAACTGCTGGCACCAAGGACTAATCTTAATGTTGTCTCATCCCACTTAATTCTGCCTTTGTTCTAATTCTCACAATATCTGCTGTGTGATGTCAATATTGTACAACAGTTTGATTATTTTAGTCTGGACTTCATGTTTAAGCAGGTCAATATCATATCCAAATTTGCTGACATATTCCTCCAGGTTTAAATTTAGCAATTGATCAGATACATCAATACTCATTTCACTTCCCTGGTGCAAGGATTGTCAGAGTTTAAGGATTTGAATAGCCAACGTAGTTCCTCTGTTTAAGAAGGGCAATAGAGACAAACCAGGAAATTATAGGCCGGTCAGCCTTACATCAGTGGTAGGGAAATTATTGGAGCAGATTTTTAGGGATAGGGTCTACTCGAATCTGGAAAAATATGGACTTACTAGGGTAGTTAGCAAAGCTTTGCTAGCTAATCAGCCTATATTTTTCCAGATGTGAGTTGTTTGAGTCTTTGTTTGAGCCTTTTGAGTTGATGAAGATGAGTTATGAGGGTCGGGATGTGTACGTTGTCTCCGTAAAGCATTCACCAAGGTTCCTCGTGGTAACCTGATACAGAAGATTAAGACAAATGGGATCCATGAAGACTTGGTACATTGGATTTAAAATTAGCCTGACTGTAGAAAGTAGAGGGTCTTCTGTGAAGGTGGAGGGGTATTATACTGACTGGAGATCTGTGACCAGTGGCATTCCACAAGGATCAGTGCTGGGACCTCTGTTGTTTGTGCTATACATATAAATGATTTGGATGAAAATGTAGGCAGGCTGATTGGTAAGTCTGTGATGGACACAAAATTGGCAGAGTTGTGGACAGTGAGGAAGGTTGTCAAAGGATACAGCAGCATATAGATCAGTTGGAAATGGGGCAGAAAAGTGGCAGATGGCATGAGGTGATGCATTTTGGGAGGTCAAATGCAAGAGCAAAGTATACATTAAATGGAAGCTCCCTGAGGAGTATTGATGTAGAGAGGGATCTTGGGGTGCAGGTCCATAGCTCCCTGCAAGTGACAACACAGATGGATAGGGTGGTAATGAAGGAGTATGGCACAAGTGCCTTCATCAGTCAGGTTGTTGAGTATAAAAATAAGAAACCCATGTTGCAATTCTATAAAACTTTCGTTAGGCCACATTTGGAGTATTGTGTGCAATTCTGGTCGCTGCATTACAGGAAGGATGTGGAGGTGATGGAGAGGGTGCAGAAGAGGTTCACCAGGATGTTGCATGGATTAGAGAGTATTATCTATAAGGAGAGGGTGGACAAACTTGGATTGTTTTCTCTGGAATGTTGGAGGCTGAAGGGCACCTGATAGAAGTTTATAAAATTAAGAGAAGAATAGATAGGATAGTTAGAATTTTTCCCAGGGTGGAAACATCAAATACTAGAGAACATAGGCTTTAGGTGAGAAGGGGAAAGTTTAAAGGAGATTTATGAGACAAGTTTTTTTTTCACAGAGAGTGGTAGGTGCCTGGAATGCACTGCCAGGGTAAGTGATAGAAGCAGATGCAATAGCAACGTTTAAGAGGCATTTAGACAGGCACATGACTAGCAGGGAATGGAGGGATTTAGACCATATGCAGGCAGATGGGATTAGTTTGGCATCATGGTCGGCACATACATTGTGAGGTGAAAGGCCTGTTCCTGTGTTGTACTGTTTGATGTTCTGTCTTCCAAGTCCTAACAATACTGGCTGAGTAGGCACAATTCAATCGTTGGAAGAATAACTGAGCATGTCAAATTATTGCCAAAGATAAAGGATTTTACATTTGTCCTTTACAGTGCATCTCATTTTTACTTATGAGAACTGTGAACACTCCAATGTGATGAAGCAAAGTTTGTTGACCATCCCAACCTTATACACCTATTGCATTTAATTAACCTTCCTTAGCAGTAATTTCCATTTTTTTATTTCTCTGTATTCAACACTGAAGACAGGCTTTAATTAACAACCCACAATAACAAGCAGTCATGTCATGACCGGAATATGTGACAGAGTTCTAATGCAGGCATGGATTTCAATGTTCATGTCAGTATCCCACCAGGACAGGTGACCAACCACATCCCAACTAGAGGGATCTCTTCCTTAATTTTCTTATTACCTTGTGTTGGGGTGAAATATCATATCTGAAAAAAATCAACACAGTGATGTCATTGCTCATTTAACCCCTCTTCTGCCATTACAATTACCCTCACATTACTGACAGTCCACGTCTTACAGGTTGTACAGAGGTTGAACAAAACTTTCCTATACAACAGGTCAGGTCATTCTATTCTGAACAGGTAATCCTAGTGTAAGGGGTCACACGATAATATCTTGTCCGTCTGACTGGACAGGAAAATGCCGGGTTGCAGTAACTGTCATGGTGCAGCTCCAGGGATCTTCCACGTGCTAATACAACATGCTCCATTATGGACAAAGGATAAAGGACCGTGCCTCTAGTCCAAGTACATCCTGTCAGATTTGGATCCAGCCAAATTATCACATCCACCCTCGTTAGGTAATTCAGTGGAGAATCGTGTTCCATTTTTGGTTCCCTTTCAGGTCCCCTCTGATGATTAGACTGTACACAACCCCTTCCTTAGTTCTTCCCTCGAGTGTTAACATTTTTTCTTGATTTGTGGTATAAAGAGCTTTCCTTAACCTTGCCTGCCTACAGGATGTGACATTAGTTTCTGCATTGCATTTAAGACACACTTTCTTCTTAATCCTGATCTCAAAAACCTTAAAGTCATCGAATAGATAAACATTAATTAAAGACCATTAACATTTACACTACTGATTGTAAGGAGTACATGTTTAGCCCACCATGGAATTCATCCTATATAAGTGATCTCTTCACAATATTCTGTGCTAGTTGGCTAGCCACACATAGTGAATCCCCCACAAGCACGTGAGGTCAATTTATCTGCAGAACATGAAAGGAATTGTGACTTTAAGTTTTCTGATCTATGATACAGATCTTGGGGTTACTCATCTTTCACTATTCTCTTCTTGGACACGTACATCCTCCTGACCAAGAATTACTGTTTGAATGCTTTTGGATGAGGTTCAAAGCTCACACTCAGGAGCAGGGTGGAGCAGGCAGTTAAATTGAAAAATCTGCCACTCCCAGGAATGCAAACAATTCTCTCATAGCTTCCTGTGTTCTTCCTCATTTCATCACAACTTAATTTTTGTTCACAACCCCGCCAAAAATTGTGATGACTCTTAGCCAGCTTAAAATGGATTTTAGTAATTCTTTCAACCTAATACTCAGAAGAATTACTCAGATGCATTTCAGGAGACAAGAATATTCTTTGTTGCAAGTAAATCAAAATGAAGAACCTGTTCAAAAAAAACTCCAAACCCAGAAAAATCAGAACATCAAATATATGAGCAACATCAGCACTCATTTTTTGGGGAAAAGTAATTTTCTTTAGAAGGGAAATTTGAAATTTCTCCCAATGTCTCAAACTGTCTCTCAAAATATGATTGAGAACTGTTAATTCTGAATATTTACTAATCACCAATTTCCCAATTCAAATTGCCAATTTTTAATATGTGAAAATCTCATATCCAGAATTTGAGATTCCCATATAGCTCAAAATATTAACCTGAACTACAATAGCCATTGTGGAATTTGGCTCTTCCTGTCTTTTTCAATATTAATTAAGGTGACAAACAAAGGAAAAAAAAGTGCAAAATAAAAGAACTTAAAACATCGGTATAAAAAATCCCACTCTTATGCTTGCTTTCTTCAGGAATCTTGGCAAATAACTGTAAAATGTAAAATAAATTATTCATTTTCACAGCAAAATGAAACTTTAACATTTATGCCAAAGAATAAAGGAAAAAAGAAAAGGAGATAGAGCCTCACACATCTTTCACCTTCATGCAGCTTCTTAAAGGGACACAGTCTCTGAAAAGTCCTGCAACTTTATTTCATGCAAAGTCAGACAGAATCTTTACCTTAATTGCATCCTAATCCCTGGAGTTTAGGGTTAATTCAAACAACCTCCAACACAGATTTAGCAAATATTTTACCCTTTGTTTCACCCACCCCCTCTCTCATAACTCATAAGTTGCCAATTCTCATGCAGCATTGTAGACACACAGAAGTTAATCCAGTTCAGAAAATATCTGCTTCTCAAGGGTTAAACAGGAAAGGCAGTTTAAAAGACAATAATATGCACCTCAAGGAGAATTTTAGAATTTTAGACTTTAAGGCTTTAAAACAAAGCGATGCTGTAAATTATTAGTCAAGTACAAACATTCAAACAGCCCCTGATCAACCAAAATTCCAACAGCTTCCAAGTTTTCTCATCTCCAGCCTTTGATCTATAATGAGACTCAAGTTATGAGACGATTAGTTCTCCAATGTATTTCATCTTACCATAAATAAAGCGCTTTCTTCCAGGGCACCATCCTTTATTTTGGACTCCTGCTTCCACTTATGTCTGGGATATATGTTAGACCTCTCTCTTACAGGATGTACCTCTTGATAATCTTTTAAAATTAGTGAGAGTTTCTCCTGCTTGTCCTACCAGGGCACATCTAACCTCGTTGACACTCATGATGCTGACGTGCTTGGCGCTCCAACCTCAAATCCTGACATGGCTGCATTTTCAATAGACTCTGAGAACTGGATCCATCGACAGAGATGGGCCACCAGTTATTTGATGCATTCTACCTCTCCTCCTTACATTTCACTGTAAACAGGCCCCAATCAATTTGTGGATTCTTCTAGGTGTTCTTCTTTCTGCTGGACAGTTTATACAATGATTTTAAACAGATCAGCTTCCCCATATCCACAAACCAGCCCAACGTGTTGCTTGGTATCATCTGAAATCACCTTGGGCCATGCCCACTTAGACACATTGCCCTGTCTAAACTAAAATGCAAATACCTCTTCTTAGCCTCATTAAACCTGGCATTTCAACTATTGGTTTCTAAAAGGTGATATTCTACATCTCCTCTCCAATTCAGGGTTCCTGGATTTCTTGCATTTTCCCTGAATTAAGAGGGAGTATAAGATTCATCATAAACTGAGACGATGGGTCTTCCCCACCCTTCAGGTGTTGTTTTGGTGTGCTGTACTCTGCTCTCTGCACTACCATTTTCCCTTTGACTTTCACCCACAACTTTCTCTCCCAGCATTTTCCACCATGTGTCTAAATCATTCCCTTCTTCTGTCATTGCACACAGTTCACACCATTCTTTCTCCGTACCTTCTGTGCAGCCGTTCAATTCACCCATTGCATACTGAATGATCCTCACCTGATCCATTCCTTTTCCTGCTCTTGCCGCACTCGGAAGGCTGCCTTTGAATCACTGCACTCCCAAGTACATGTGAATTTTCTTCCATTTCATCATCCAATGCTTTGCATAATTTCTATTGCTGTAATTCAAATACTTGTGCCTCTAAAAGCTACACCTTGTCTCCATTCTCTTTTCATCTTTTATCTCCTGTCTGAACTTCTTGTTTTCATCACATTCACCACCTCCTTCTTCTCATAACTCCACTGCCTGTGTTTCTAAGTAGCTCCATCTTGTCTCCATTCTTTTGTTCTTCTCCCTCTTGTCTAATCTCTGACAACTCTTTCATCAAACTTGCTATTACTACATCATTCTCCTCCAACCTTTTATCCTTTTAAAGCAGTTTACATCTTTGTCCTGTGGCTTTACATCATGTTCTTATAGTTTTTCATCCTGTTTCTAAAGTTTTTGCTGCATTTTTCCAGCAGTTGCACATCTTTTTTCCCAAACCTTTATATTTTTTACCACAATAAGCTGGCCAATTTTGGTAGACCATGCATTATGCATTCTCCTAAAGCCGTGACTGCGACCATTCTCGTCCATGTTAATGGGTGCTGGAGACTTTCACAACCACTATGCTTTATGTTGCTGCACTGTTCTCTACCTATAAATGCTAGCAGCTATGCATATTTTATCCATTTTTGATTTTTTTTAATAACAGGAATCTCTCCTATTAGCCACAGTGAAACATATCTATCCCTTCAATATCAATTTCTCATTCAAGTACTGCTCTACCGTATCATCCATTTTGCTCCAAGCTGTAGTTTCTCCTACACCTATCATCCGAGTTTAACCTGAACCTATCTGCGTCGGGAAACTTGTCAAGGCTCACAGAATGGTGCACTCTTTTTTTAAAATATTAAAACACACAAAGAAACCTGAAAAATAAAATAATATGGATACAAAACACAACAAATAATTTAACATATGATCTTATACAAAAGTATGACCGAAAATACTTAATACTGTCATAATCTAACATGAGCTCTGTATCTGACACAATTTTATCCTTTAACTGCAACTCCTTCTCATGGCAGGTAGTCAGCTCTACTTGCAGCTCCCTTGCAAACCATGCTCTAACTTCAAGCATTACTTCCTCTTTAATTCTGGTTGGTTTAGACAAAGCTCTCCCTGGTGACCACTCAGAATGTGGAACAATTCTATCTTCAACTTCTTGCAAGTTTCTCTGCCCCTTCTCGAGCTGAGCCCCCTTTATTTCCAAGCCAGAAATTACACTTGTGCTCACTTGATTTACCTAACCCTCCCTTTTAATTGTACTATCACCATCCCGCTTCCTTGCTATAAGACCATGAGCTGCCCAGTATAAGGATATCGATGCCCTTCCATTAGCATTAGAATGGAGGAAAGGCTTTGAGTTCATCAGCATTCTAAAAGTGATTGACAAGTTTTTCTCCTGATGTTTATACTTGTTGAGGATAGACCCAGCCACACCAGAGACATCTTGTTACCTGTGGAATGACTTCTAGCTTTGGTGACTTTACCACCTCGCAATGGTCCAAAAGAACAATTTGTGTCTCTGTAAACTTCAGGTGTTCCTCTCCAGCTCACAGCCTGTTTGAAAAGTTTAGCATTAAGACCAGGTTCCCCACAGCTTCATGGGGTGAGGAATTCAGTCAACATTTGGTCAATTTTGGTACACCATGAGTTATGCATTTTTACTGTAGTCATGAATGTACACCATTCTAGAGCAACTTAATGGGTGAATGAGGCTTTCTAGGCCACTATTCCTTGAACTTGAGCTTTCTGAATGATGTGGATTTAGGACTCAAGATAAAAGAGATCAGTTTACAGGAGAAATGATTTCACAAAGAGTTATGATGAAGAGTTAACAATCAAAACAAAGATATGATGAGTAGTCCATTTAGTTCCACTAATTTTTCCAGTACTTTATTTTTTTGTGATATTAATCACTTTAACTTCCTTATAGTTGTTAGGTCCCCTTCTACTTCTGCTGCAATTATAATGTCTTCTGCAGTGGATACAGAGACAAAGGATTTGTTTAATGTCTCAGTCATTCCTTTATGCTCCTCTTTGATTCCTTCTATTAGTCCATCCATGGGACTCACATTTATTTTTGCTACTCACTTTCTTTTTCTATAGTTGCAGATGTTCCCATATATTTTATTTAATAATCTGTATTTGTAAGTAAATTTCATTTATTATTGAATTTGACATCTGACTTGCACTTATACATCTCAAAAATCAGACCGGAAGTAGGAGCTGGGATGAGAATGTGCTCAGTTCTGTAACAAAATTACCTTTGGAATAGCTGTTAATAGCTGGGTTTGTGTGCTCCATGGAGCAGACACTGAGGAGATGTAGACTTCAGATCATAAGGGACACTGATTGTTTACAGAAGCTGTCATCAAACCATTGAACAAGAACAATGTGCAAAGGAACCTGAAAGTGGTACATAATATTCAGATGTTCTGTAATCTGTGCTGTATGTTTCATGACTGGGTTAGTGGTTCTTGCACGAGTTCTCACCAGAGGGGAAAAATTCCCAAAGCATCAAAAGGTGCAAAAAACTAACAACATTTTTGACAGGTACAAAAGGTAATTAAAAGCCAACTGGAATGTTTGCCTTTATCTCAAAGGGGCTTGGATGCATTGGGTAGGCACCATGCTATGGCTGAACAAAGCTCGAGTCACACTGCATCTAGAGCACTGCGTGTAGATCTGAGCACTGCACCCTAGGAAAAACATTGGGTTTGGAGGAGATGCAGCAGAGTTACCAGAATGATTCCTGGGCGAAAGAAGGTAAATGATGACAACAGATTTCAGGCAACTGGGTTTTCATTCCCACAACTATTGCAGATTCAAGGGTGCTTTAATTGAGGAGTTAACAATGACTAAGTGGTAGACAAATAATAACTATTTTATCTTGTGGCAAAGTATGGTGGGAATCTAGAACTGCCTCCCCTAGAAAGTGGTAGCAGATTCAGTCACGGAATGAGAGAATCATTCTGGCACTTGTTGCATTGATATCCCGTCAGCTCTCTGTCAAATAACCCCGTGATGGCGTTGTCTTAAACCCACAATGCAGAATGAGGCCATTCAGCCCCAAAGTCCCTGTGCTGCTTGAAGAAAAGCTTCCCAGCTTAATGGCATCTTCCATCACTAGGTCTGGATCCTTCCAGTTACCGTTCTTCAAGTACACATCCAAATGTTGTTTAAATATGTGATTTCTGCCTCAACCACACTTTTCGGCAGTGAGTTCCAGATCCCCACCACCTTTGAGCTGAAGAATCATTTCTTCATCTCTCCCCTAATCCTCCTCCTAATCACCTTATATCTTATACCCCTGATTTTTGACACCGGTGCCAAGACAAATATACCCTTTTTACTTACTCGGTCAAATCCCTTCGTAATTTTAAACATTTCAGTTAAGTCTCCTGTCAGCCTCATCTTTTCCAATGAAAACAAATCCAGCCTATCCAATCTTTCCTCATAGCTACAGCTTTCCAGTCCAGGTAACAGACGTGTAAATTTCCTCTGCACCATCTCTTGTGTAATCACATCTTGCCAGTGTCCAAAACTATAGGCAGAACTTATATTCTCCCAATCCTTCCTTCTAGTCCAATAAATTGCTCTTTCTCAAGATTCTATCTCACTCCCTTTTGAAAATCCTGATTGACATTGTTTCAACCTCCCCTGTAAACAGTAAGTTCAAGATCTAAAGCACTTTGTGTATTAAGATGTTTTTCCTCACACCTCCCTTGTGCATGTTCCCCAAAGCTTTGAACCTGCATCCACTGGTCATTAAGCCATTAACTAATGGGGGTAGCTCCCCTCCCTTTACTCTGTATAAACCAGTCATGATGTTGTTTCCTCTCTCAAATCTCCTCTTAACTTCCCAAAGACAAAAAAACTGCAGATGTTGAAGATCTGAAATAACAACAGAGAATGTTGAGATTACTCGGCAGGTCAGGCAGCATCTGTGGAGAGAAAAACAGAGTTAATGTTTCAGGTTAATGTTCTCACATCAGAATCAGGAAAAGTTGTAGATAAGAAAAAAGAAATCAGATATGGACACATTTCTGTAGATTTTTAATACTCAAATCATGCATGAAAGCACCTTGTTGTGGATTAGATTTCATGAGCAACATTGCCAAGTCACTTCATGTCCACCATGGGATATTGACCCATGGACCAACATGCACTGTTCACCATTATCACAGCTGCCATTTGCCCAGTGTCAGACATGTAGCTGATTAGCTCATCATGTTCACATTAGTCACTTGTGTGCTCACCAAGGAGGGTTGGTGCATTTGGATTAATGTACACACTTCCTTAAATAAACCCAAAAAATAAGAAGCAAACTTCACAGCAGATCAGCAAAGAAACGTAAAAGAGAGGATTCCAAAAATGACACCTATGTTTCACCCACAGCCTCAAGCTTTAGTTCACATACGTGCCCTTAGTGATCACAGCATTTCAATGAAATTATCTCAGTACAAGTGAAGTCAGCCCATACCTTGCATTGGTGTGGTCCACTCACAACACAGGACTGCATTGGCCATGCACATTGGACATTGCCCACCACCCCTGCATTTTCCTCTCCGTGCCAGCCTTTTCTGCAGATAGTAGCTGTGCAAACAGCTCCCAGTGGGAATCACATAGGTCTGCTTTAATGCATGGATCACTGTGCAAAATGCCATAATGCTTTCTTTAATGTATTTTGTTTCTTAATTATATGATTTTTGGGAGTGATCTGAGTGAGATTTAGTGCTGTATGCAGCCTTGCCTAGTGCACCAGAATTTCCAAGCAGGTGGCTCTAACTTTCCCCAGTTCTGACAAAAGATCGTGAGCCTGAAACATTAACTCTGTTTCTCTCTCACAGATTCTGCCTTACCTGTGGAATGTTTCCAATCTTCACCGTTTTTATCTCCTCGCAAAGTTCTTTGCTCTAAGAATAAAAAAAACAGCTTCTCCAGTTTAACACTTTCAGTTTCGATGGAAAAGTTTTAGTAGATTTTGTTGGGAAAAGTTACAAGTCCAAGATTAGTAGGTCAAGTTAAGGTGCAAATCAGCTGTGATGTAATTCAATACCAGATTAGTCATAGAGTCAGAGAGCACGGAAACAGTCATCTAAGCCAGTCCCATTTGCACACGTTTGGCCCATATCCCTCTCAAACTTTCCTATCACATACCTGTCCAAGTGCCTTTTAAGTGTTGTTAATATACCTGCCTCAACCACTTCTTCTGGCAGCTCATTCTGTATGTGGACCATCATCTGGGTGTGAACCTTACCTCTTCAGTCTCTCCTCTCTCACCTTAAAGCTATGCCCTCTAGTTCTTGATTACCCCACCCTGGGAAAAAGACTGTCCCTGTCCCTGCCCCATAGCTTTGAAGGGCTGAGTCCTCCTCCAGTTCCCATGTGCTAGAGTAGCCTTGAAGTATTGAATGGCCTCCTTCAGTTCACATTCTGCATGGCAGAGTAGGCTCGAGGGGCTGAGTGGCCTCCTCTATTTGTTTTATGTCAGGGGAGACTCAGTGGCTGAATCATCTCCTCCTTTTCCTGTGTCCCAGGCACCTGCATTATTATTTACTGTTATATTTCCCTGTAACAGTTGCCAATCAATGGACAATGTTATTATTTCATTGTAAGTAATGTTGTGTTAGTTTTAGCCTGTATTTATGGTAACATTCAGCACTTCAAAGAGTGTTGGGCAAGGTATCACAGGACAGTATTAATCCAGTAAGCAGATTATTGCAAGTGGAGTAATTGCTAGCCCTTGGGTACACACCTCTCTCTCCCAGACCAGCAAAACAAACAGAGTACAGCTGCTTGATCATGGACCACAAAATCCTCTTACAAAAATCGTGCTGTTAGGCCTTTGAGAAATACAGCAGTACTAAATCTCTGAAACCCTTACAACCATCCACAATATCAGGCCTGACAAAACTTGGCTCCAACCTAATGGCTCCATAACCTACAGAAGACATGCTGTGCAGTTCAGTAAATTTGCCGGTAAACATCTCTCTCTGCCTGGTGTTTATATGCTTCCCCAGTGTGGTTTTATTTTGCTGACTGTTTGCAAGTGCAGTGCGTTTTGAATAAAATTATCTTTGGAACGACCTGCCTGAAAATTGAGAAGTTGCTGGATGTGGAAAATTGTGTGAATTAGCCTGTGAATAGGCCATGCACTTGGAGCCGTGGGTGGCTTTATTTGCGGAGGAGTTGCAAAAACCAGTGTTTACTGGATGAATTATGGTCCAGTTCATATTCAACTAACCGCATAGCTGTGTGTGTGCTTTGTAAAAATTAAAGGATTGATTTGAGCTCCCTCCACCCGACTGAGGTAGAGCAGGAGTGGAATTAATATCGAGAGGGTTAATTTACCACCCACTTCTCACTCCATTGACGTGCTTTCCAGGATTTTGGCAGGACAGCCCAAGTGCCTGAAGTAGCTGGTCCTCCCTAATCCATCTAACTCTTTTGTTATCCCTTGCAACCTGCTGTAATTTAACCATCTACTCAATCCAGTGTAAAATCTAGTAACATAGCAGAGTGGATACATGAAAAACACCATGAAGCTGGAGGAACTCAGCAGGCCAAGCAGCATCCGTGGAGAAAAGCAGGCA
The DNA here is from genome assembly GCF_009764475.1 of Pristis pectinata. Classification (NCBI taxonomy): domain Eukaryota; kingdom Metazoa; phylum Chordata; class Chondrichthyes; order Rhinopristiformes; family Pristidae; genus Pristis; species Pristis pectinata. Next base: position 28,836,523 of record NC_067421.1, on the reverse strand, counting down.
GTCAACATTTCGGGTCAGGGCCCAAGGGTCCTGACCAGAAACGTTGACTGCCTGCTTTTCTCCACGGATGCTGCCTGGCCCGATGAGTTCCTCCAGCTTCACAGTGTTTTTCGTCTCGACTCCAGCATCTGCAGTCCTTTGTTTCTCTAGAGTGGATACATTCTGATTTTCGATAGCCTTGGTAGAATCGCAGTTCTCTTCCTGACACCTGAAGAATAATTTATCTTGCTATTGGCCAGTACCAACCCCAACATATCATCCCCCACTCCCCCCTTATCTTCCCCATCTCTCCCGTTCCACATTCACACACTCTTCACTCTCTGGGCCTCGTGTATTCTGTATAGCCAGATACGGCAGCGGCCTTAAGCCAGCGAGCCACAACAGATGCTCATTCTCAGTGATATGATTTAGGCCTTCACAGTGGGCCTCAAAGAGATGGTGCCTCCTCCCAGAAGGATCATGTAGTCTCCCAGCACAGGTTAAAACCAGGTTGACAATGAAATATGGTGGTGTTCCATGAAAAGAGGAGGTGCACCACCTAACCTACAGATCTCAATTTGATCCATTAAAGTTATGCTCTTGGGATATTTTGTTGTATTGAGTCACATTCAATAGCACAGCATGCTATTGTGCAAATGGGTTTGCAATGCATCACACTAATTGATGAACCATAATGTTGAAGGAATTATATCTGACCCAGATTTAGATCAAACTTGAACTGTCCAGTTCCGGTTTGTGATCATTCCTTTTAAACTTCCACCCATTTGGCATTATTTTGTTCCTCACTGGCCTTTCCTGCCAAGTACCACTCGCCAACAAGACACTAAAAGTACTCTGACCATGGATCTGTGCCAACCCTTCTCTTGACCCAGGTGGTGGAATTTGCATCAAGCATTCACTGTTGGCTTGTCCTTGAGATTTCTCTCTCCATACTAGTTAGTCTGAACCAAAATGTCCAGATTGATGGCCAGATGCTCAGCATTTCCTGCCAGCATAAGATATATTGGAATGTGCTCGAGGGGCATACATTGATACATGGGGCAAGCAAATAGGATATTGTATCTGTCAGGACTTCACCCAAAAACTGATGCAAAATGATGGAAGCAGCATTGCCTGTGTCCTGAGCAGAATATTTTATTCATTTTGTTGTTCAGCCTAAAGAAGACAAAATTCTTCAGGACATAGAATGGAGAAGATACAGGTGTTGATAGAACTTGGAACAGTAGAGAGCAGTACAACACAGGAACAGACCCTTCAGCCCACCATGCCTGTGTTGACAATGAGACCAGTCTAAACTAATCCCAAATGCCTGCACATGATCCATATCCCTCTATTCCCTGCCTATTCATGTGTCTGTGTAAATGCCTCTTAAATATTGCTCTTATTTCTGCTTCTACCATCTTCCCTGGCAGTGTGTTCCAGGCACCCACCACTCTCTGTGTAAAAAACTTGCCTCACACATATTTCCCTCTCTTTCCCGCTTACCATAAAGCTATGACATTTCCGCTCTGGGGAAAAAAATCTCTGACTACCTACCCTATCTATGCCTCTCATAATGTTATATACTTCTATCAGGTCATCTCTCAGCCTCTGACGCTCCAGAGAAAACAGTCCAAGTTTGTCCAATTTGTCCTTATAGCTGATACTGTCCAATCCAGGCAACATCCTGGTGAACCTCTTCTGCACCGTCTCCAACGCCTCCACATCCTTCCTATAGTATGGCAACCAGAACTGCACACAATACTCCAAATATGGCCTAACCAAAGTTTTATACAGCTGCAAAATGACTTCCTGACTCTCATGGACAATGCCCTGACTGATAAAGGCAAGCATACTGTACGCCTTCTTTACCACCCTATCTACTTGTGTTGCTACTTTCAGAGAGCTATGGACTTATACCCCAAGATCCCTCTGCACATCAGTGTTCCTTAGCATCCTGTCATTTGCTGCATACTTTTTTCTTACGTAAGACCTCTCAAAATGCATCACCTCACACTTGTCTGGATTAAACTCCACCTGCCGTTTCTCTCCCCAAATTTCCAACAAATCTATATTCTGTTGTACCCTTTGACAAATTTTCTTACAATCCACAGCTCCACCAATTTTTGTATCATTTGCAAACTTACAAATCAGGCCAATTATATTTTCATCCAAATCATTAATATTACAAACAGAGGACTCTGCACTGATCCTTGCAGAACACTACTGGTCACAGACCTCCAGTAAGAAAAAATACATCTCTACCACTATCCTCTGTCTTCTATGACCAAGCCAATCTTAGATCCAATTTACCAACTCACTGTGGATCCCATGTGACTTCTGGACTGGCCAACCATGACAGACCTTGTCAAATGCTTGAAGACAACATCCATTGCCCTACCCTCATCAATAATCTTCCTAAAAAAATGTGAATCACATTTGTGAGATCAGACCTCCCCAACACAAAGGCATGCTGACTATCCCTGGAAAGTCTGTTGTTTTCTGAATGCGGGTATTTCTCATCCCTAAGAATCTTCTCCAATAAGTTCCCTACCACTGATGTAAGGCTCACCAGACTATAATTTCCTGTTTGTCTGTTTTGACCTTCGTAAATGGAGGAACAACATTGGCTATTCTCCAGTATTTTGGCACCTTGCTGGTGGCTAGAGAGGATAGAGACATCTCCGTCAAAGCCCAATCAATCTTCTCCCTTGTTTCCCTCAGTATCCTGGGATAGATCCCATCATGCCCTGGCGAGTTTAATGTTTTTCAAGACACCACACACCTCCTTCTTCTTAATACCAACATGCCCTGGAATATGGACATACTCCTCCTTAATCTCACCATAATCTCACCTTCTCCTTGGTGACTACCAATGCAAAATTGTCATTAAGGACCTCATCCACTTCTGGTTTCACACATAAATTCTCTCTTTTGTCCTTGAGTGGACTTACTCCTTGCCTAGCTACCCTGTTGCTTCTAAAATACATATAAAATGCCTTGGAATTCTCCTTAATCCTACTTGTCAAGGGCAACTCATGGCCCCTTTTAGCCCTCCTAATTTCTTGTTTAAATTCTTTCCTGCTTCCTTTATATTCCTCAAAGTTCTTGTCTGATTTCAGCTTCCTAAACCTTACAAGTGCTTCCTTTTCCTTTTTGCCTAACCTTACAATATCTCTTGTCATCTAGGATTCTAGAACCGTATCATCCTTACCTTTGATTCTCACAGCAACATGTTGGTTCTGAACTCTAATCAACTGGCCTTTAAAAGACTCTGATATGTCAGATGTGGATTTACCCTCAGACAGCCACTCCTAATCAATTTTCTCCGGATCCTGCCTAATACTGTTGTAATTAACCTTCGCCCATTTTAGCATTTTCACCTGAGTACCAGCCTTATCCTTATCCTTAGCTGTTTTAAGATTTATGGAATTATGGTCACTGTTCCCAAAATGCTCCCACTGGCTATTGGGAGGCCTATAGTATAACCCCATCACAGTGATTGCACCTTTCTTATTCTTGAGTTCCACCCACTGGAAGAGCCCTCCAAGATGTATTCTCCTAGTGCAGCCGTGACATTTTCCCTAAATAATCTTACAACTCCCCCACCTCTTTTACATCCCTCTCTGTCTGAAACATCCTTACCCTGGAACGTTGAGCTGCCAGTCCTGCCCTTCTGTCAGCCTAGTTTCTGTAATGGCTACAATATCATAGTTCCATATACTAATCCAGGCTCTAAGCTCAGCTGGTTTATCTATTATCCACTTTGCATTAAAATAAATACATTTCAGACCATCATTCTTACTATGTTCATTATCCTAGCCCTGTTTGTTTTTTTTATTAGACTCATTTGACTGAATATTTACCTTCTCAATCTCTCCACCTGATGACCTTAGGGTACCCACTGCCACACTAGTTTAAACCCTTCCAAGTAGCACTAGCAAACCTCCTGGCAAGGATATTGGTGCCTCTCCAGTTTAGGCGGAGTCCATCCTTCTTGTACAGGTCCCACCTACACTCGAAGAGATCCCAGTGATCCAGGTATCTGAAGTGTTCCCTTCTACATCAGCTCTTTAGCCACACATTCAACTCTACTATATTCCTACTTCTGGCCTCACTAGCATGTGGGACAGGGAGTAATCCAGAGATTACAACCCTAGAGGTCCTACTTTTTAACTTTCTACCAAACTCCCTAAATTCTCTATGCAGGACATCATCTTTCTTCCTGCCTAAGTCATTGGTACCAATATGGAGCACGACCTCCAGCTGCTCACCATCCCCTTTCAGATCGGACTGGTGTTTCAGCTCAGCTTTAATAATATCTTAGAAATAGTTTTTTTTAACCTTGTGTGTCACCAGCATTTCTCAAGATCACAGTTCCTGAAATTTAAGGAACAGGCAAAAAACCCAGGATATGATTTTCTCTGGACTTTGACTATAACATTAATTTGATGGATCAGTCACCTGCTTGAAGCTCAGCCTGATTTTCAATTCCATTGAATTCCATGCCCAGGTGGTAAATTCCAAGTGGATCCCAGAGATTTATTTCTTGTATAATATTGAGCATTATTTTGATAAATGTGATGGGAATTCCATATGTAACAGGCTGAAAGGTTGGAGATACAAAAACCAAATTGAAGTCCAGAAATTACTTTGCAAAATCACAAAAAACAGACGCGTGCAATTGAAAGTTGGTTTCACACAGAATAAAAGAAAACGATCGGGGGGGGGGGGGGTACATTTTGGGTATCCTTTGTGCTTATGGAGAAATTCAGCTCCTGACTTTTCAGCAGGATTTTCATTTAAGCCTAAAATCTTTTCTTTCCAGCAAAAGAATTCCTCCAAATGATCTCAGTAATACAAAATTTATTTCCTTCATGATTTTCACCTCACATTTGAAAAACAACTGGTTCTCAATTTACTCACAGAAACAATCAGGTTTTACTAACCTCACTCCCTCTGCTACTTAGAAGGGCCAACACTCAAACTTCACTCTTTATCCTCACTGAGATCTGTGACCTTCCATGACCTCAAAATAGCCAGCCTCACACACGTACCTTTAGAACTTAGCCTGTAGAAGTCAAGGCCATGGTCAGTCTTAGCTTCCTAACATCAGATAATTCCAGGTGGTTACTGGCATCTTTTGTCACATCTCACGTTTGCTTGCTTCACCCAGACTCCATACTCCCATGAAGAAGACTTCATCTGCTCTCCCTCCAGCCATTCGTAGACCAGACTTCTGTTGCATTTTCCGTTACTGAGACCTCCCTGGGTAACCTCCTGCTAGGAGTGCCTGGCTGTAGTCTTAGCAATCTCTGTGGGCCTCTGGCACAAAATCATCTGCATTGGGCTCTTCACTACCCCTAACAGAAATGCTGGAAGAACTTAGCCAGTCAAGCAGTTGCTGTGGAAAGAGAAACCAGTCAACCTTTTGGGGTCAGCAACCTTTTTACAGAACTGAGGGGAGAGTGGATGGTTTTAATGTTTTCCATTGCTCTAACTAGCCTGTCTAATCCCTCTGACAAACAAAGCACCCTTCTACCCTTTCTCCCACCACAAACAGAGTCCATCCACTCAGTTGCAACGCTCCCCTGTAAATGGAAGAATGGTGTTTGTGTTTGTAATATGTTCCTTCAGATGCCAGTAGCAACAAGATCTTCCATAACATGTGATAATGCCATTCTGTGGGACTTGTTCTTGATCTTGTTCTTTATACGTTATTCACATACAACATTAGAATGATTCCATTAACTTCATTAAAACATAATAAAGCAATTTCTAGCCCATAATCTATTCCAGAACTATGTAAAACATGAAAGAATACATCTCAATTAAATGATTTTTTTTGTCATTCATGCTCATTGTATAAAATTCAGAATTTGCTTTAAATTTATTTCCATTGTACATAATATCAGTACAATAGACTGTCCTTTCCAATCATAACTTTTATACAGGCATTTAGATAGGCACATGAACAAGCAAGGAATGGAGGGGTAAACACGATGTGCAGCTAGATGGGATTAGTTTAAACTGGCATCATGGTCAGCACAGACATTGTGGGCTGAAGGGCCTGTTCCTGCACTGTACTATTCTCAGTTCTATGTTAAATCCCAATGGATCATATCCTTTTCCTTTCAAACCTGAAGTTTATTTCTTCCTCTTTATATGCACACCTTTGGTGACAACACCTTCAAGCACCCATGCTGTTGCACAATCTCTGACTTCGGGTAATTGCCAAAGTGGAGAAGAAACATTCAGGAAGGTACTAAGAACCTTGGGTCCATGCATCAAGAGCACACAGAAACCCAGCATAAAAACCCCACCTCACAAATCTATCCACTCACAGCTCCACCAGTCATCTCCAGCTTCATCAGTGGAATGTCTACTGTTCCTAACATTAGCCATATCAGTCATCTCAGAACCCACAGACTGGAATGGAAACAAGCCATCTCCAACCCCGAGGGCCTGCGTAAGGAGAAGAGGTCTCTGTGGAGCACCCAGCACAACCTTTGTTCCATCAGACTGCTCATAAGAAATATATGGAGTAGGAGAAGGGCACTCAGCCCCTCAAATCATGCCTGATCTGATTGTAACCTCAAATCTGCATTTTGTACTATCCATGGCAACCTTTTGCCCAAATGCTTATCAAGAATCTATCTCCCACTGCGTTAAAAAATATTCAAATAGTCTGCTTCCCACACCTTTTAGAAAAGAGCTTCAAACTTTCAGGAGAGATAGGAGAAAAAGATCACCACATCCCTGTCTTAAAGGATGACCCATTATTGTTAAATATAAGCCCCTAGTTCCATGTTCTCCATATGGAGAAACATGGTCTATTCACCTACACTATCAAGACTCTTCAGGACCTTACGTATTTCAATCAAGTCACCCTTTACTTTTCTAAACTACAGTATTTACAAGCCTAACCGGTCCAACCTTTCTTCAAAAAGACAAGCTATCCATTATGAGTATTGGACTCTTAAACCTTGTCCAAACTACTTCCAATACATTAACATCCTTCCTCAAATAAGGAGACCAAAACAGTACGCAGTACTCCAGATGAGGTCTGACCACTGCACAGTGTAACTGGGATAGACCCAAAGTTGTCAAGATACCAATTATCTCCCTCTCTACAACTTTACAACCATTTCCTCACTTTGCCAGCTCTGAAGGGTCTTAAACCCAAAAACATTAACTCGGTTTCTCTTTGAGTTCTGCCTGACCCTTGAGTGCGTCCGTTATTTTCTATTTGTGTTTGTAGACTCAAATACTTGAATATCCTACATACCAAGTTTGTCTTAATCAATGCCTACAAAATTCCAGTAATCCCAGAAGCCATCACTCCCTTCATTCATCCTGCTCTTGCATTAGCCTCTACTGCCTTCACCCCATCAGGATGGAGAATGGGAGCATTTTGGATATTGGGGAGAACCAAGGGATATGAGGTTAGTGCAGGAAGGTGGCATCGAGATAAAAGATCAGCCACAATTTTGTTGAATGGTAGAGCAAGTGTGAGGGGGCAGAGTGGCCAACTCCTGAGCTGATTTTTTATGTTCTTACATTCTCATGATCTTACTCATCGTAAGGATCTCCACTGCCTCCTCATTTTCATGGACATTACTCCTGCACTCCCATCTCATCCACAATCCTCTTCCTGTCCTAACTTTTGGGACACCTCCGGGCTTTTTTTTCTCGCTCCTATTTTTTCCATCTGGCTCCAAACTTCCTGTGCATCTCTCATTTCACAGCGACTTCATTCCTCTTGGTCCCTCTCTTCAAACACTTCATTAAACCTTATTCCTCCATGTCTCTCTGAAACCTTGTCAAATCTATCTCTATGATCAAATCTTTAGCCACTTCTCTTTATTCCAGAACAAGAGAAGGAATCTATTCTTACTTTGACAGGATAGATTAAAGATAATATATTCCAACAGATAGATAAATGAAATGAACCTTTCTTAGCTCTGTGTAGCACTTAGGACATGTCTCTACAGTAAATGAGCCATGTTAACACAAGTTGTTATCAATGTTTAGAACCCCAGCAGACTAAACTGTTTCATCCTAATTGTGTAAAACTTCTAAATATAACTTTAAACACATCCAATCTCATACCAGATTTCACCCTAAGGGTCTTTCAGTGCCATGGCTTCTTAGTTAGTATCTCTGTTCATGTTGCTTTTGTTGACTTTAATGCATTGATTTTCCTTTTTTTTAACAAGATTTGAATAAATCAAACAGAAGGTGCTTAAAGTTCAGTTGTAAGGAAATGACCCTAGATGCCTTGAATGAATACTGTTCTCTGTGAAGCCGTGGGCAGCCCGCAGATTATTGCTGAAAGCTTGGAATCAATCTGGAAGATCAGATACTGCTCAGAGCTTGGTGACCAGAGGTGGCTGGACATGTGACAGGAAAGTTGTGTGCTGCAGATGGCAACTGGTCAAGGCCAGATTCAAAGAGACTTCAAAACACAGTAGTTTTTAAAGTCTTAAAGTCGAAGTTTATTGTCAATTGCACAATAAAAAACTTACAATTGCAATGAAAAACGTACTTGCAGCAGCATCACAGGCACACAGCCTCAGAGAAGCAGCATTCACAAGAAAAACATAAATCAAACATAAATGATACACAATTTTTACAACAAAGAACATAATTAGAACAGGAAAAGTTCATTGTAGTGTAAAGTTATAAAGGTTCCTTGGAGATTTATAATAGGGTGTCTCTAGACCTTATCAGAGATCAGTACAACTCACATTAATGCACCAAGTGGTATGGTTTAATATGATGTAACTGTAAACAAACTGGCACCTATGCAGGCTTTTAGAAAGTGCAGGAGGTATTTGTGGTATGTGTCCAGTTTGCCAGATGCTTCGAACATGGACAACATGCATGTTGCTGACACACCCACTGCTCTCCTTCAGGTGCAAACAGACTTCTGATGTCTAAAGCTAATGCATCGTCTTGTGGCCCACATTATGTCAATGCCTTTGACATAATGTGGGCCACAAAACGATGGGTTTTCACAACCACCCATCTCCACATCAAGCAACGAAACAAAATAAAGTACCCAGCAATGTGCACAAATAAAGAAAGATCCACCAAGAGGGCTCAAACCGCAAAATTGTAATTTAAATTTCAATCATGCTCATAAAGGGATGCTGTGATAATCATCTGATTGATGACTACAGTGTAGATCCAGGCAGATTGTAAGCTGCAAGAGAGATCCCAAGCCATTAAATACATATGGCAGCATGTTACCATTCTCCTTTTCATTAGCTTAACCTTTGCGCTTTGCACTGTGACAATTTAAGAAACACACAGTGCCTAACACAGAGAAAGTACACACAAGGTCACCAGAAGCATTGGGCAGTGTCAACCCCTTAAGAAATCTGCAAAATTCTGATGATTCCCCTCTCCCTCCCTTCCTTCAATAAATTATACTCAGGGGGTCACTGTCAGTGAAAGAAAACTGTTAGGCAGGAGAACCTGGAAAGTTGCCATCTGCTTTGTATTTGAATAGACAACTAGTTGGCAATATCACGAGCTACGTTTAGTGGAAGGGTGTTGTGCGGCTTCACCAGCATACATTTTCCCACCTTTATGCACCCAACCATGAAGGACCTTCACAAGGGTCTAGACACAAAGGGAATTGGAGCCAATTTTCTTGTTGCTGTAGTTGGAAAAGTTATATGGAAATGCTGCACATTTGAAAAGCAAGCAGAGTCTGTGTACATCCCAACAGAGTCCAACTAACATTATGAAAATTAATTTAAATGGATGGAATATCAGGTTGGCTCTCTTATGATTTAAAACCCTCACTGGCAGATTTTCTGTACATGGTGTATCAGGTGGTTTAATAGCAACAATACTCCTGGCTGATGTGGTACATTTAAGTCTCATATTGTGTTTGGTGATACATACTTGTAGTCAATAAAATGCACCTGACAGTACAGTGTGTCCCAATGGAACAGGAAGTCTGGATGATATAAGAAGTATAGGTCATAAAACATCCTCGAATAACTTAATACGTCCATGTGTTATGACAGCCTGCATGTTAATAGGGAAGTGGGGAGGGAGCAGGAATGTGGAGTCAGTATTGTGGTCAGGAGTCCTATAAGAACAGGACTCCTTTGTGTTTGGCTCAATTTAATAGTAGGACCAGAATGCTGATTTTGGAATCAATTTCTCAGCCACAGCCAGCAAAAGAGAAGGAAAGATGACACATCAGGAAAGATGGCTGGGTTTGAGAAAAGGGGTCACTGATTAGGGACCTGGTGAGATTAAAGTCAGGTGAGGCCATGAGAGAATAGAGATCTGAGGTTGGTGGGACAACAATGAATGACCACAGGTTGTAGGTCAGAGGGGATTCACTGGTGGGGCTGGGTGGGGTTTGAGATAAGGGGATATCGATGAAATTCAGGAGAAACTTGGCATTGGGAATATATTGATTGAGGTCTGAAAGAATGAGGGTTAAGTTGAAGATTGATGGAAAGATCTATTGGCAATAAGAGATTGAACACAGGGATCATTGATGTGGGGGAAGGAGACATTGGAGTTTGGGGTGGGGCATCATTGATGATGAGAACATGAAGAAGTTGGAGAACAGAGGAAACATCAATTAACTCTGGAAAAACTTGGAAACAGGGAAGAAATACATGGGAGCCAGTGCAGTTTGTGAAGACGTCAAGGGAAGCTCTAGAACAAATGAGGGATGAGAGAGAAGTCAGTGAGGAGGGACCAGGAGTGATCTGAAGTTTGAGAGATGTTGACAGGAAGAGGGGACTTGATGTACTTTTCCTGTCCCATAAACAATGCTTGAAAGCTCTTACCTGTTTCATGCATTCTTGAGTTGCCAGGTTTCCTTAGAGTGGGAAATCCAAGCTGAACACCATTGTAGCTGGGTGACACAGCATGTCAGGCAGAGGAGTAGGAATGTCTGCTTCTGTGACTTACTGTTCACCAGAAACACCTAACAAAGAAAATCTTCACAAAGTCTTACATTGCATGTTTATCCATCATCTGTTGGAGATGTATATTGGAATGTGCTGCATGGCCAGTGCAAAATGCTTGGAATTATCACAGACTGGGAGGAGGCTAGCCATAGTACTCAGTCCAGAGAAGCTGGTCAAGATTGATGCAGTCACTGGAAAGGCCAGGCTAGGGACTGGAAGTGAACCAGGGAGCAAAGTATGCTTCAGCCTCCAAAGGCAGTGGAGCTGTCACCACGAGGGAAAAGTAGCCAGTTGTGCATTGTGTCCTTCACCTCTACCACTCCCATGCTCCCTGGAGTGACTAACTTTGTCACATTCCTTCTCTTCTGTCAGGATGTTGGATGGCCTTCTTACCCAGCATCACTCGAGACTTTTACCTAAAAGCTTTCTTTGATCCCAAAGCATTTATTACAGCTAATCAGCACTGCTTTCTCAGCTCCACTGGGAGAAATAACTGATGCGGTGTTGGATCTCTGGAGACTTGCTTATTTATTGCAATATTTAGTTCTATTTACATCTTAAATTCTTCTCCAAAATCACCATTATCAAACTGGCTACATAAGTGCAGAGAGATGCATGTTTTCAAAGCCACAGTGTTCCGAAAATACAATGGGTTAACAGATTTTTCACAGTATTCGGTCAGGTGAGTCCAGGCTGAATTAATGTTACGAGACCTTCATCCCACAGCGCCCCTCCATCTCGCATTCTTCAAAACTTATTGCAATGCCTGTGCAGAGTAAGCCCTACAAGATTATCAGGCTACAATTCAGAAGCCTTGCAAGTTGCTAATAGGAATGGGTGTAAAATAAATAGGTTATTGATTGGCACCAAGAGGAAGCAGACCCTGTGTTTTCTGCAGTGACCTTGGCATCCACTCGTTGTTTCTGCAAGATCCTCAGCCACTGCAGTTAACAACCTATTAGTAGTACACAGGGTGGCAGTTCCCTCCAGCTACGTACCAATACCCGCTGCTGCTGGGGGAAATTAGTCTTAAATATTTCCTGGAGGATCTGGAAGTGACTGATAGCTTGTTACAATGTCAAGGCCGAAGCTATTAACAAACACACCAGGTTCCTCATAATGACAAATATACCTAGACTGTCTTCTACTGAGTACTATGTTGGTGCTGATTGTATTTCTGGCATTTTCTTTATACACCCCCTCAGTGAATTCATCCAGTATTTCACCTGATCTGATTTAGTGTATATTCTGTCATTTCCTATAACATTCAAGAGTTAATCTAATCTCACTGAATCTCCTCCTCATTTTCTGAGAATTTTTATTACTGCCCCCACATCACCAAAAAATACATCAGCATTTCATCACTGAAACAATTGTTCTACTCTCCCCAAGTTTCTCCCCCCTCTTCTGAACTCCACCGTCAGCCTGACTGTCTCTCATTTATTAAAATCTGGCCAAGTCTTTCCATTACTTTTCCACCACTCCTAATTCACACTGCACATTCCATGCTTTATGGGGAGACCTTCTACTGTGTCACTTGCTGCATTTTGTATCACAGAGGGAAGCCAGTTTCCTCATTGCACCTAGAAAACATTCTGATAAAGATATTCTCTGATTCCCATTCCTTTGCATCATGCTTTGTTAAGGGTTTATATATCAAATATTATTTCACTCTTAAAAAAATGACTTTACTGAGGTCCTGCCACCTTGTGTATACGGAACTGTATAACCAAATGTTCTGGTTGCTGAACATTGGTGTGGCAGGAATTAACTTTGGGAACTGGACCATTAATAACTAGATTAATTGGAACACAAAAGGGGTCATTTTCATCTTCAGTTGGTCGGCTGTGGAATAGATTGTCTGCCTGTTATAGAACCTGATCGATTTCCATTTTCATTTTATGCCCATAATCTCCCACAGACAGACATGGGTAATTCAACACAGTTTCTCAAACACTGATTGTAATTTACCATTGGAAATTCTCTTTGAGAAAGTCCAGAAGAATGGGGTTGAGTCAATTGTGTGACAAAGGCAGGAAATAACTGGGGAAATCTGGCAGACATGACAATGGGCAAGAGAGGAAATATTTAAGGACCTCAGGCAGAGTAAACTGAGAATGTTCTGGAAAATTAAAATCCAATACATTCCTTTGTTGTGTTGTATAATGCAGATAGGAATAAGACAAATCCAATAAGGTACAAGAAAGCATTTGTAAAAATTATTTATCAAACAAGAAAAATCTGGATAGGTTGGAATTAAGATCATATAATAAGATTGAGAAGGGATTTAAAGACCTTACCTGCACCTAGCCTAGAAAGATCTTAAAACAAGACTGAATTGATACTCAGTTTCCCTGTCATTGAGCAATGTAAATACAGTCAATCCTCAGAACTGGGAAATGCATAAAGCTCCTGACACTTCTGGGGACAGAGGTCAGCATCACAGAATTCCAGCTCCAAAGATTACACTGCCCTAGAACTGGTGCAGGGCTTCAGGAGGTAGGCATCTGAAGGAAATTCTGAAAAAGGTAAATACAGGGTCTGATACAAACTCAACAAAACTTGCCCATACTAGGTCTGGAAAAGTCAGTCAACAAATGTTGCATTGCTGAGAGCAGTGCTAGCCTGCCATCTGCTGATCGACTTGTGAGGTGATACAGTCATTGAATGCAACTTTTCACAACCAATGCTAACCTGCAGAGAACTGACATTTTTCACTACTCATCTAAGGGGAACTTCACTTCTGTTGAAATCCCACACATTCTTTTTACACCAAATTGCCTTCACATTAGTTTTAAATAAACTTCAACTTCTTGTGATGAATTTTTGTGCTCCAGCTGATGGAAAAGAAAAAGCACGATCAGCTTTCCACTATGAACGTTTGAATAAAGAATAAAGCTTCCTCCATAATATCCCTCCGCGTTCTCAGATGTAGAGTGAAGATTTTCACCTTCTCTTGCCAGCAATGGAGCAGATTTTTAGTCTTTATAGAACCTGATGGGCTTTCAGTTGCATCTTACACCCACATTCTCCCTCAAGCAAGTACAAATAATCTAACACTATTTTAAATGTGAATTGCAATTATCCTTGCCCTGTCCCGCGTGCAATAACCCAGAAAAAATAATGTGTAGAAAAGAATGATGTATGGAAAAGAAATCTGGCAGGCATGATAATGGGCAACAGTGGAAATATTTAAGGACCCCAGGCAGAAACAAAACTGTTGCATGAACTTGAAAAAATTGGATACTAAATGCATTCAGTGCTCAGAGATCATTGATAAAGTCAGTATAGTTAACCTTAACCATTCGAAGTTACATGCTGGTCTTAATGCAGTAAAATGTACCAAGGGACATATCAAAGAAAATTTGACGATGGGAAAACAGAACATAACACCAAGAGTTTGCATAAGCTGCACTGGAAAGGGAAAGGAGGAGATAGAGAACTGGAGGCAGGTGGGATTAATTTAAATTGGCATCACGCTCAACACAGACATTGTTGGCTAAAGGGCCTATTCTTGTGCTGTGCTGTTCTGTTCTAAGTTTTATGCTTAATCCCAATGGACCATATCCTTTTCCTTCCAAGCCTAAGGTTGACCTCTTCCTCTTTATGGTGACAATTCCTTCAGGCACCCCATGCTCAATGTTCTATGAGAGGTTCAGGGACAGAATTCCAGAATTTAGTGCCTCAATAATGAAGACAATTTAACATAATTCAGTTAGTGCCCCAAACATCTCAAAAGGTCTCAAACCTATACAGAGTAAGATTGGAAGATGAGGATATTTCCCCAATTTTCTAACAGTCACAGAGAAACGTATTATCAATCCAGTCAGTCTGGGCTGAATTTTACTTCAGCACTCAAAGAGGAAGTGCAGTGTGTTTGAGTTGTTCACTAATTCTTTGTCAGAACCGAGAAAGAGAGAACGTGAATCATTAACTCTGTTTCTTTTTCCATAGATACTGCCTGACCTGTTGAACGTTTCCAGCATTTTCTGTTTTTATTTCAGACTTTCAGCATCTGCAGTTGATGCAGGAATGATTTTTGATTTTTATTTACCATTAGTATCATTTTGTTTACCATTTACCTATTTACCATTTTGAAGTCACAGTCTATAAACTGCTTACTTCAATTTAAACCAAACTAAAGGCCAGTGAAGTCTTACTTATGACTTTTTTGCTTGACATACTTGCTGATTATGGGTATTGGATACTTAGAATGAGATACAGTATGACAACCCAGCATTATTCTAATAGTTAAAAATAGAATCATATTTATGGTCCACCTTAGCCTCCTTTCAATTTATTGGCCAGTTCATGGTGAATTCTGAGAGGCTAGTGATGCTGGGTGGGAAAGCCTTGTTAACCAAAAAAAAAAGACAGCGCAATATCTTTTGGAGACACAAGTGACTGCAGATGCTGGAATCTGGAGCAACAAACAATCCGCTGGAGGAACTCAGCAGGTCCAGCAGCATCTGTGGGAAGAATGGAATTGAGGAGTCCTGATGCAGGGTTTCAACTCAAAATATCAAAAATTTCTCTCGTCCCACAGATATTGTTCAATCTGTTGGGTTCCTCCAGCAGACTGCTTGTTGCTTCAGCTACCTTTACTTTCCCCTGGAATTACTGGGGGAATTCCCCACAGGGGAGACAGAGTTGAGAGGTATTAATGCTTCAAGAAAATGCAGCGGTGTTAATGAGGTAGAAACATGCCTTGTGTGGGCCCATTGACTTCTTGTCCATGTGAATGTTAGTGGAGCAGCATTGTGATGGACTACTAACAGGGATAAATTCCTAGACAAGTCTTTAAACATAAGTTTGTCAGGGATCCTCAAGACATCAGATATTCCATGCAGGTCCATTGATAATGAGCTCCAATCCAAGGAAGGGTGGGCAAATTTGATTGGGATGGGAGGAAATCTGTCTTGAAGATAATACTCTCACAACACAGGAAGATTTCCCTTACGGATTATTATAAAAACTTTTAGGAAAAGATTGATATACTATTTCCTTTCCAAAGGAAAGAAGGATAAATTCTACTATTGATGGGGTAGTGTATAGGGGCTATACCTTGCATCTAACCCCTGCTATGTGCCATCTGGATGTAGTTTATGATGCATTGTAAAGGGTGTATTGCAATGCATTGAATGATTTACCACATGAATCCAAAAACTGAAAAGACCCTAAAGATTGAAGTTAAACACATGGATTTTTAATGCTGAACAGAGACCTTTAGTGTTTCTCACACCAAGAAGCAGACATTCAGCTGGAGCCCTGGCTGTTGGCTGCCTTTTGGACCCAGACATCATCTGTGCTTTTTGGAAGTGATCTTCGTGCTGAACTCTCGAAGACACCAGAAGGTCTTCTGTTGATCTACAGCTCCTCCCGCGGTGCCTTCAATGGGAAGTGTTGGAACTTCTCTGGAACATCCTCTCCCTTGGCTGATCTTTTGTAGAACCCCAGTGATTCGAGAAGAGCAGAGAGCTCATCGGCTGTCATATCTTTTACGGGCAAGCTCTGTGTGAGGGAGAACCAGAAGTGGCTGAGAACTCAATCTCAACTGACAACTGAGGTGTCAACCATTAGATTAAGCCCAACAGGCAGCCAATCAGAACAATTACTTTTAATTAATAACACCAGCTTTTACACAGAGTTTTTGTAAAGTCAAGTTGTTGTCAATTAATTACCAAAGACTAGAGCAGCTGAGATTGTTCTTCAGAGAGCAGAGAAGGATTGAAAGCAGATTTAATTGAAGTATAAACTGAGAATGTTCTGGAAAACTAAAATACAATACATTCCTTTCTTAGGCTGTGAAAAGCCAGACAGGAAAAAGACAAATCTAATAAGCTGCTCGAAAGATCAAGAGACAAACTGCTGGAGGAACTCAGCGGGTCAGGCAGCATCTGCAGAAGCAAAAGGATATATGCTGTCTGACCCACTGAGTTCCTCCAGTAGTTTGTTTTCTACTCCAGATAAGATAAGATAAGGTATCTTTATTAGTCACATGTATATCGAAACACACAGTGAAATGCATCTTTTGCATCGAGTATTCTGGGGGCAGCCTGCAAGTGTCGCCATGTTTCCAGCACCAACATAGCATGCCTACAACCTCCTAACCCATGTGTCTCTGGAATGTGGGAGGAAACCACAGCACCCAGAGGAAACCCACGCAGACATGGGGAGAACTTACAAACTCCTTACAGACAGTGGCCAGAATTGAACCCGGGTCGTTGGTGCTGTAATAGCGTTACGTTAACCACTACACTACTGTGCTTGCCCTACGCTACCATGCTTGCCCTCCCAGCATCTGCAGTCTCTTGTGTCTCCAAGGTGCTAGAGAGCATTTGTTAAAATTATACATAAACCACTAAACTGGAAAAACCTGGATAGGTAGGAATCAAAAGGCTGTGGTAAGATTGCACAAGGGTTTATATACCTTCCCTGCACTTGACAGAGTAGTTCAGGAGAAATTGTTTGACAGGGAAGGTCGCTGGTAACCAGGGACACAATCTTAAGATAATTAGGACCAGAATGAGAGTGGACACAAAAAGAATATGCAGAGTATAGATAGGGTTGGAAATGCACAGCCTGAAAAGATGGTTTCCACAGTAACTTTCAAATACTTGAAGGGGAAAAATTGCAGAACTATAAGAAAAGACCAAGGGAAGAGAACTAATTGGACTGTATTTTTAAAGAGACAGCACAGCAACAATGGGATGAATTGCCTCCTTCTGTGTTGCATCTGTGAACAATTCAATTCTTTGTTGGTTTGGTGATCTGAGGCTTTATACACTGTCATCTCAATACAGCGCTGTTCCTCTTATCTCTGCAAGCAAGAGACATTACACACATCAACGGTCAGATACAGATGGTCTTGTTTGGTGAGCCTAAGACATTGGCATAAAGTGAATATTTTGATTGTGTTACTGGAACATCAAACACCAGATCCCCCACCTATTTCTGAGATCTACCATCTTCCTCCAAGTGCTGACTGTAATCACTACAAGACTAGTCCTTACACAGAGATCAATGCATCATTTGCAGACTCTCCAGCTCTGATGATAATAATGCAATGATTTATCATTTGCATTCCTTTCTCCATCTCTTTTCACATCTCTCTACCCACGCCTATTTCACTCACTGAAGTATCGAGAAGTTCACCCTCATCAGCGGTATTGGCAATATGTTCTTCTCCTGAAACTGAATTTCAGAGGCGGATTAAAATGTTCACCTTTTTGCTATGTAGCATATTTGTTACTACGCCTATAGGTGAATTTCTAGGTATTTATGTCTCTGTTTTTACTTTTGACTTTATTTCAATCTATCACTTTCTACATCTCGCTCCACATCTCTCCCCACCTCTGCCATGCATTTATAACACACCTTTAATGAAATAGGAACAGACATAGAACATCATTCACAATCTCTGCCAGTGTCAACAAGATTCCAAGACCAGTCACATCTTCCCTTCCCCTTCCGGCATTTTGACAGGACCGTTCCCTTTGAGACTCCCTGGTTCACTCTCAGTCCTATAGCACTTACCCATGCCCCTTCATCTGTTCTCTTCCCACCAGACAAGGACCCAAACACTCCTTCCAAGTGAAGCAGCAATTCACTTGTACTTGTTTCAATCTAGTGTTCATAATGTGTTCATTCAGTGGCCACTGAGGAAACCAAACGCAGGTTGGAAGACTATTTCTGGAGAACCTATGCTCAGTCTACAAGGGCAAAACTGAACTTCCTCTTTCCTGTCACTTTAATTCCACATCCCACTCCCACCCTGACCTGCGATACTTTGCAGCCTTCTGGACAAATATCAAATCCTACACCTTCAATTCACTCACTCTGTAGCAGGACTGGCCACTTCTGCTGTGAAGACACAAGAGTCTGCAGATGCTGGAATCTGGACCAACGTGCAAGATGCTGAAGGTACTCAGCAGATCAGGCAGCATCTATGTAGGGAATGGACAGTTAATGTTTCAGGTCAAAACATAAGAGTCCTGTACCAAAACGTTGACTGTCCATTTCCCTCCATAGATTTCTGCTGTGAAATTAGCTTATAGAGAAATAGAGTTATACACCATGGAATATAGGCCCTTTGGCCCAACTCGTCCATGATGACCAAGTTTCCTCAACTGAGCTTGTCTCAGTTTCCTGCGTTTGGCCCATATCCATTTGAACTTTTCCTCTCCATGTACCTGTCCAAATGCTTTTTTTAATGTTGTAATTGTATCTGCGTCTACCACTATCTCTGGCAGCTCATTCCATATACCCACCAACCTCTGTGTGAAAAAGTTGCCCTTCAGGTTCCTTTTAAATATTTTCCCTCTCACGTGAAACCAATGCCCTCCAGGTTTGGACTCCCCTACCTTGGGAAAAAGACAGTGACCATCCATCTTGTCTGTGCCTCTCATGATTTTATAAACTTCCATCAGGTCACCCCTCAGCCTCTTATGCTCCAGGGAAAAAAGTCCCAGCCCATCCAGCCTCCTCTTATAACTCAGACCCTCCTGTCCCAGTAACATCCTCCTGAATCTTTTTTCTACCCTTTCAAGTTTAATGACATCCTCATGTTTACTTTCTCCATTAGCACAGCCTGACCTGCTGGTCATGTCCGACAGTCCTGCAATTCACAACATTTTAATTCCTTTGAAAGTATTCTGGTGACAGCCACCATTGACCCATTAAGCACAACTTATTTCCTCAAGCGACTCTAGCCTTACCCTTTCACAGGTATTCCCTTTGCCTGATCTGTCCCCTCCCCCACCTTCACTATAATATAAAATGAACTGTTTTCCTTTCTTTCCCACTTTAACCTGAAACCTGGATTCTCTTTCTGCAGACGCTGCCTGACCTGCTGAGTGTTTCCACTATTCTTGCTTTCATTTTAGATTTTCAGCATCTGCAGTTTCTATTTGCATTTCCAGGCGGACCATTGAGCCTATTTTACCATTTAATATCATTGCCGAACCTCTACCTCAACTCTAATGTCCCTGCTGTCCCCATATCCCTACAATCGGTGTTGAATATATGCAATGGCTGAGCATCTGCATTCTTCCATGCTGGAAAACTCCAAGCATTTACAAACCGTTAAGTGAGGAATGTTTTCGTCTTCTCTAGCTATTGGAAGTCTGATCAGGAAAAACAAGAACATAGGTTTAAGGTGAGAGGAAATATTTTTTACGCAGAGAGTGGTTGAAATCTGGAAGAGGAGGTGATGGACTTAGATACGATCAATACATTTAAGAGGCATTTAGACAGACACTTAAGTAAGCAAGGCATAGAAGGATAAGGAGCTAATGCGATTAGCGTAGATGGGCAAAATGGTCAGCATGGACATAGTGGCCTGAAGGGCCTGTTTCTCTGCTGTACAACTCTGTGTCTCAATGACTCTATGACTCAATGCTAAAAGTCAACTCTTTATTCAGCAACTGTGACTCCTAGTTCTAGACTCCTACCAGGAAAACATATTCACAGCATCTAACCTGCCAATCCTCCTAATCAACTCTCAATCTTCTAAAAATCTAAGGAAAACGTACCTGGTCAACTTTAATCATATAAGGCAATCACCCATCCCAGAATCAGTCTAATGCACTCCTCTAAGACAATAATATCTTACCTTCAGGAAGAGAGTCAAAACTATTTACTCTTATGTGGTCTCGTAAAGGCCCTTGATAATTACAGGAAGGCTCTTACTTCTTTTCTCCTATTCTTTTGCAATAAAGGATAAAACTATTCCTTTCTTAGTTCCTTTCTTAGTTATACTTTCATATTGCTTGTGCAAAGAGGCTCCTAGGTACCTCCAATAATCTCCCAATGTCTCACCCCTGAAGATACTCTGCACTGTTCCTGACAAAGTGGATAACTTCAAATTTAGTCTCAGATTCATACAGCACAGAAGCAGGCCCTTCAGCCCACTGAGTCTGTGCTGACTGCCAAGCACCCATTTATACGAATCCGATTATTTATTCTCCCACATTCCCACCAGATTCTACCTCTCACCTTCTCACTAGGGGCAACTTACAACGGCAATTGTGAACCAACTCACGCAGCTTTGGGATGTGGGAGAAAACCAGGGCACTTGGGAGAAACCCACGCCGTCACAGGAAGAATGTTCACACTCCACACAGACAGCACTGGAGGTCAGGATTGAACCCAAGCAGTGGAACTGTGAGATGGCAGCCATCCTCACATTTCTCCACACTATACTCCATCTGCCACCTCTTTGTGGATTCAGTTAACCTCTTTACATCCTCCTTGCAGTCTGCTTTCCAAAAGAGCTTTTACCATCAGTAAATTTTCATACCCTTCACCCAGTCTCCTCAGTCAAAATCATATTACCACACTGTGTTTTCTGCTACCTATAGAAGGAAGAAAGACCCCAAAACCTGATTGTGGTCTTATTTTAAATGCTGTGCATAAATCCAAACAGAAACTGACCTTAACAACTTCACCTTTCACATTATGGAAGAGGAGCTTAGGTTCCTGGTTGTATTGCAAATCATACTTCAGATTATGACTGAAGGATAGAGTTAAGGAAATCGGACCCAAAACCCATCAGTTGTGAAGTTCAGACACGCTGCCCTTTTTTGATGAATCTTCGCAGCCAGCCTTCCAGCCTAAGTCTGGCAACAAAGTTCAATGAAGTCAGCAAAGCCTGGAGAGGGAGTGAGAGCTGGGAGGAAGAACAAACCTGAGGAGAAAGTGACTGCGGGAATTAATTCCTCTGGACTGTGGGTTGGGTCGAGATTACGGGCATTTTACTGCAATGGTGTCATGTAGTCATATTGAGGTACAACATGGAAATAGGCCTTTCGGCCCACCAAGCCTATTCTGACCGTCAAGAACCCATTTTTACATTAATCTGGCCCTAATCCATTTATTCTCCCCACGTTCCCATCAAAAAGAAAAATATACAGTGGCAAATTAATCAACCGAACCACACATATTTGGGATGTGGGGGAAACCAGAGGACCCAGGGGAAACCCACACAGTCACAGGGAGAACATGCAAACTCCATAAAGACAGCACTGGAAGTCAGGATTGAAGCCAGGTCACAGGAGCTGTGAGGCAGTGGCTTTACTAGCTGCACCACTGTGCCATGTTGGACAATTTGGCAAGTAAGAGATCTGTATTTATTTGAAGAACACCTCATCCTCCATCTGAGCACATTGCAACCTTCGGTACTCAATATCAAATTCAAAAACTTCAGGGAACTCACTTTCTCTGTTATATCAGAATTAGCCAGGTCACTGCAGATTATCCATCTGTAACACTTACTCAGATTTCCTCTCAGCACTGACACTGTCAATCTTTTGGGGATTCTCTACTCTGGCCTGCATTTTGTAGCTCTTATATGTCCCTTTATTTGTTTGCTCTCTTTCTCTCTCTCTGAATGCCATCATTACTCTATAGACCAGATGGCTTACTCAACAGCTAGACATCACAGCAATTCTGACCCCATCTTATTGGAGGTATTCACTTTCCCTCCCTCGATACTCTTCTTAAAACTAAACTGTTTTCTCACTTTCCCAGTTCCGATCCAAGGTATTTGACCTGAAATGTTAACTCTTTTTCACCTCCCATAGATACTGCCTGACCTGCTGAGTGTTTCCAGCATCTTTTGCTTGTATTACAGATTTTCAGAAAATCATTAGTGAATCAAGGGCTGGGTCTCACTTAAGTTGGCATAACTGTATACATAATACAGGAGAAAAATAATTCATTAAAGACTGACAGAGCCTTAGCACTGAATGGTCTGTTTCCAAGTGTATTAAATGAAGCCGGAGGGGAAAGATAAAGTAAGATAAGATATCTTTATTGGTCACACGTACATCGAAACATAGTGAAATGCATCTTTTTGCGTAGTATTCTGGGGGCAGCTCACAAGTGTTGCCACGTTTCTGGTGCCAACATAACATACCCACAACTTCCTAACCCGTACATCTTTGGAATGTAGGAGGAAACCCACGCAGACACAGGGAGAACATATAAACTCCTTACAGACGGCAGCCGGAATTGAACCCGGGTTGCTGGCGCTGTAAAGCGTTACGCTAACCACTAGCTGCCTGACCTGTTGAATACTTCAAGCATTTTCTATTTCAGATTTTCAGCATCTGCATTATTTTGCTTTCAGATAAACTGCTAACTTTGTTGGGAGTTTGGGACAGTTTTCAAATTGGAAGGAAATGACTCATATCTTCTAAGAATTGTGCTATATCCTCAGATATTCATTTTAACATTGATGACTCAGACAACACAGCAGAAAGTCATGAATTCCACTTTGCACTGAGGTACAGTCTGTGATGTAGAGAGAGGTATTACATTTATAGCAACATTGATAGGTTAAGGGCCAACACTGTAGCAGATGGATTTCAATGTAGGTAAGTGTGATTTCTTCCAGTTTGGACAAGAATTAGACAGTCTTGGGCGTTATTTAAGTGTTGAACACCTAGACCAGCTGAGTTCCACAGAGATCCATGGGTCAGTGCACACAGGTCACTGAAATCTGGTAGTCAATTCCAAAGAATAACCATAAAAATTCCAGGCTTTTTTAAGTTGGAAGATAAAATATTATCCCTGCCCTATGAGTATTTTATGGGACAGGGTGGAGAGAGACTCACTCTGTATCTATCCGGTGTTGTACCTGTCCATTGAGTATTTGATTTGCCAGTAATAGAGAGTATTTTCCTGTATATCCAACTTGTGCCGCCCCAGTCTGCAAGTGTTTGACAAGTTAGCGTAAAGGGAGAAACATAACAGTCTGGAGGTGTGGTGGATGCAGGTTTAGTTATGGCTTTCAAAGTGGAATTGGTTAAGTATTGGAGGCACTAAAAATTGAAGGTCTATGGAAAAGAGCAGGAGATGGATTGCACTGCTGTACAGAGAACAGGCACAGTGTCTCTGTGCTGAAATGACTGTCTGATTCTATGATTGAGGAGGTTTTGCGACAGCCAATCAGAGCTCTGATGGCACCACATCTGGGACAGTGCATATAGTTCTGCTGAAACTTCGACCCAGGTTAGCAGGGATGTAGCACATCTTCAATCGCATTATTCGGGCTCCAAAGTTTTCGACCGAGAGGGCCTGCTACATCAATTAGGTTTCTACAGTATTAGCAACAGAGCAAGCTAATGGATGATTGAGGTTATTAGGGTTGTCAAAAGAACTGATTAGGTAGAGAGTCAGACAATGGGATGTGGCCTGAAAATTAGAGCCATCATTTTTTTAGGCACGAGCACTTCTTCACAAACAAGCTGGTAGAACTAGAGGATTCTATCCTACAGAAACACACTGGCTCAGTTGATGTTAAAATCAGTGTACTGCAGATTTTTGTTGGACTCGGGTATAAAAGAATTTGGAACCATGAAAAGTGCATGGAATTCTGTTACAAATCAATCGAGCAGAGGGCCAGGTTAAGGGAGCTGAGTGGATGGCTCCTGTTCCTATGTTCCTCAGGATATTTCAAAACACTTCACTGCCTTTTAAAGTATGGCCTCTGTTGTAACGTGGAAAACAGGGCATCTAATTTGTGCACAACAAGCTCTCTAATAAATGGAGAGGATGGAGTTATGAGCACATGTTAAAATCATCCATTCAACCATTAAAGTGATGAACCCACTATTAATCCCCAGCTTTGTCTTGTCTATTTATGTAACGTTGAATATAATGGATGTTAAAGGGCACACAGAACACCTAACGATATTACTAAAGTCTTCAGCAATTAATCCTGATTTTGGAGGCTTCATATCTGGAAGATCAGCAACCGTGAATCCCTGAGGTGCATGAGAGAACAGGGCTGAACATGACAGCTTGTCTTTTCATTACATTCATTTAAAAGGATACTACAATGCCAATCGGTCCAAGAGGAACTGGTACAGTTCTGGCATCTTCTTAATTGATCATCCGACTAAACTAGGAGCCTGCAAAACAAAATCATCGTGGAAGATTTTGCAGCATTGACAGAATGCAGAACTGACGACTGTCTTCACCTGCCGCGGAGTTAGAGTCATAGAGTAATACAGCACGGAAGCAGGTACTTCAGCCCATCTCATTCGGTGTTGACTAAGATGCCTGTCTAAGCTAGTACCATTTGTCTGAGTTTGGCCCATACCCCTCTAAGCCTTTCCTATCCATGTACCTGTCCAATCAGAGTCGATCAGAGTAACTGATACTTAAGGATTCCTCCATGGTGCTAAACATTTATTACCTCTCATTGTTTCTCCTTTGAAACAATTTTCCCTTCTCTAGGTTTGTTGGAATGCAATAACTGGCATAGCAGCACCTGGTAACAATATTGGAACCAATGGCTGAAGCACCATGACCTCAGTAACCGTACCAAACCAATACTAGTTGTACCTTTATAAATGCTGGTCTACACTGTTGCTTGTGCACAAGTCTTATATTTGGACCTTGTGTTTCTTGTATTTCTGCCTCTTGTCTCAGCCTCTTCACCATGGTGAATGCTTTAACAGGTTACAACCTCATCTGAGGCTTTGCCAAACATTTTTGAATTGTCCCTGTCCTTTTCAAGGCTGGGCCACCCTGAATTTTCCTTATGTACTGCTCATCTCATGTTTAGATCTGTCACCTCGCTCCTTCAAATGAACCTCATGCCCTGATCTCAGTGGAGCGCCCAGTAACCTGTTCTAGCAGTTGATCCATCTCTGTGTAAGGAGGTAATTACTCATAAACATTCTAGACATGCTCTTTATGAAGCTAAGCTGCTCCCAGTTCCCCTGTTACGTGGTTTCTCTTCTCCCTTGCACCAGATAGCAGCCTTGTAGCTATCCTCTGTGCTACCCTAGGGTCCGGAATTGTGTGTGGAACTGCAGGTGAGGAGGACTGGCCAGAGTCCTGGTCTTCTTCAGTATGACCCAAGGGATTCAAATGCCAGAGTATTTATTATGGTTATGTTATTATTTATTACTATTACTTACAGACTATTACTTTAATCGTTGGAGTAGGACAAAGGACACAGGTCCAAGCTAGCAAAAGGAGACTTGAAAACAGGAACCAGAACACCCTTATTCACACAGAGAATGACCAACACTTAGAATGGTTCCCACTCCAAGTGATGGCCAATTCCCCAGTTGTTTTAAATAAAACCCAAAAAGCAATGGTGGCATTTGCTTGAAAGAGTGTATCATCTGTCGAGTGTTCCACTTGAGATGAATTAATAGCCTTCATCATGTCTAATCTAGTTGGGAATAATAACTCAGTATCCTGCTCTTTCTTTCTTTTGCCTCTTCACACGGCTTTGACATGTTAACAACAATTGGATGATATCGCGACTTGCCCTGACCAGAACTAGGATCAAGTCAAAAGCTTTCTTCATCGTGGATTGTTTTCTGAATGAAAATCACCTCTGATCTTTTCCAAGCACAACCTTCCTGGGCCAAACTATGCATCCTTCCATCTCAGCTCCAGACCCCCGGATCATCCTTGGTTGAAATCTACAAATACCACCAGAGCTGTGGAAGTGTTTACCTTCAACTTCTTCTGACTGAGACCCATGCCCTGCATGCTGACTGTGTGAGAGGGCAGACTGCTGACTCTTCTCCTCCAGCTGAACTCTCCCAGCTGGGCGATCCTACCCCCTTGAATCTTCTGCAACCTCCACCTTCGGAATGATAACACTGCTGCCTTTTGCCCATCATCTCTCCACACATTCTCCCCTTCCTGGTACTGGGAACGTTGTGCAACGTGAGACAACTCCAGCCCTTGCCCTCCCCAAGAAAGAGTGGATACTTACTACCAGTGTTGCTCGGGCTATTTCCATTCCTTCCCAGTTCACATTTTCAGTTGCGTTCTGTCCACTAATGTGGTGTAGAGTCAGTGCCAGAGCACACAAGAGCAGTTTCTGCACCATCTTGTCCTAAGTGAAGCAAGAGGAGGACACGTGGCAGAGTCTGGTCTTGCAACTGGCTCGGGGTGAAACCACTGGTCAGAGGGAGGACACCCATTCAGCACGGAATGGACAAGATCTTAAATTGCTGAGTTTAAGTTAAAGAATGTACTGAGAAAGTATTGCTCAGTGCCGAGTTTATTAAGAGTGAGGTATTCCTTTCAGTATTGGCCTGTCTTCAATGCAGTTCACCTACAGTGAGGTGGTTTGTTCCTCTCCCATCTGTAACAGGTGTCATTTTAATTTCTTTCTCAGGAAACGCTAATGATTAGTTGGTGCAACACGTCAGCAGTACAACTGGTGGCAGTTGAACTAAAAGCCAGCTCCTGTAAGGCAGCTGACCAGTTTTAATGGGGTGGTTACATGCCAAGGAGCTGTAACATAGAACATAGAACAGTACAGCACAGGAACAGGCCCTTCCACCCACAACGTTGTGCCAAATTAATTAAATTAATAATCAAATGCCCAACTAAACTAATCCCTTCTGCCTACTCAATGTCCTTATCCTTCCATTTCCTGCATGTTTATGTGCCTACCTAGGACCCTCTTGAACACCTCTATCATATCTACCTCCACCACCACCCCAGGCAGCACATTCCAGGCACCCACCGCTCTCTGTGTAAGAAAACCTGCCCCTCACATCTCCTCTGAATTTATCCTCTCTCACCTTAAATGCATGTCCTCTGGTATTAGACATTTCAACCCTGGGAAAAAAAGATACTGGCTGTCTACTCTATCTATGCCTCTCATAATCTTACAAACCTCTATCAGATCTCCCCTCAGCCTCTGTCGCTCTAGACAAAACAACCCAAGTTTGTCCAACCTCTCCTCATAGCACATGCCCTCTAGTTCAGGCAGCATCCTGGTAAACCTCTTCTGCACCCTCTCCAGAGCCTCAACATCCTTGCTGTAATATTGTGACCAGAATTGAATGCAATATTCCAGATGTGGCCTAACTAGTGTTTTATAAAGCTGCAACGTAACTTCCTGACTCTTGAACTCAGTTCCTCGACTAACAAAGGCAAGTATGCCATACACCTTCTTCACCACCCTATCAACCTGTGTAGCAACTTTCAGGGAGCTATGGACTTGGACCCTAAGAACCCTCTGCTCATCAACACTGTTAAGGGTCTTGCCATTAACAGTGTATTATCCCTTTACATTTTATCTTCCAAAGTACAACACTTCATATTTGGCTGGGTTAAACTCCATCTTCCATTTCCCCACCTATATCTGCAACTGATCTATATCCCACCGTATCCTTTTGCAGTTTTCTATGCTATCCAAAGTACCACCAATCTTTGTATCATCTGCAAACTTACTAACCCACCCATCTACGTTTTCATCCAGGTCTCTTATATACATCACAAACAGCAGAGGTCCCAGTACGGATCCCTGAGGAACACCACTAGTCACAGACCTCCAGCCAGAATAAGTCCCATGGACCACTACCCTTTGTCTTCTATGGGCAAGCCAGTTCTGAATCCACACAGCCAATTCACCATGGATCCCGCGCATCTTAATCTTCTGGATGAGCCTTACTAAAATCCATGTAGACAACATCCACAGCTCTGCCTTCATCAATCACCTTCGTCACGTCCTCGAAAAACTCAATCAAGTTAGTAAGACATGACTTGTCCTGCACAAAGCCATACTGACTGTCCCTAATTTGGCCATGGTTTTCCAAATGCTCATAAATCCTATCCCTAAGAATTCTCTCCAGTAACTTCCCTACCACTGCAGTGAGACTCACCAGTCTATAGTTTCCAGGATTATCCCTATTTCCCTTCTTGAATGATGGAACAATATTAGCTACTTGCCAGTCCTCTGGGACCTCGCCTGTGGCTAGAGAGGAC
Organism: Pristis pectinata; assembly: GCF_009764475.1. Classification (NCBI taxonomy): domain Eukaryota; kingdom Metazoa; phylum Chordata; class Chondrichthyes; order Rhinopristiformes; family Pristidae; genus Pristis; species Pristis pectinata. The sequence goes on along the minus strand of NC_067421.1, from coordinate 28,807,838 downwards.
ACGAAGATGTTGGTCAAGGCCCCAGCAATCTTATCTCTTGCCTCTCTCAATAACCTGGGCTATATCTCATCAGGCCCTGGGGACTTATCCATCTTAATGTTCTTTAAGAGACCAAACACTGCCTCCTCCTTTATCTCGAAATGCCCCAGCATATTAGTATGTTCCACAGTGATCTCCCTGTCCTCCACGTCCTTTTCCTTGGTAAATACTGATGCAAATGATGGTCATTTAGGACCTCTCCCACATCTTCCATCTCCAAGCACATGTCCTCTCCTTTATCCTTGAGTGATCCTACCCTCTCCCTAGTTATCCTCTTGCTCTTGATGTATGTATAGAATGCCTTGGGATTCTATTTAATCCTACTTGCCAAGGACTTTTCATGACCCCTCCTGACTCTCCTAATTCCCTTCTTGAGTTCTTTTCTGGTCTTTAATAATCCTCAAGGGCTCTGTTTGATTTTAGCTTCCTAAACCTTACATATCCTTCCTTTTCCTTCCTGACTAAATTCACCACCTCTCTAGTCATCCAAGTTTCCCTTACCTTGCCATCCTTGTCCTTCCTTCTGACTGGAACATACCTGTCCTATGCTCTGTGCAGTTGGTCTTTAAACACCCTCCACATGTCAGATGTGGACTTGCTCTGAAACAGCTGTTCCCAATTAACTCTCCCTAGTTCCTGCCACATACTCTCGTAATTTGCCCTGTTCCAATTTAATACTCTCCCGCAAGGTCCACACTTATCCTTATCTATAGCTATCTTAAAACGTAAGGAGTTGTGGTCACTGTTCCTTCACTGTTCTCCCACTAAAAGGTCGGTCATCTGGCCAGGCTCATTACCCAACACCAGGTCCAGTACAGCCCTCCTCTTGTTGGACTATCTACACATTAAGAAACCCTCCTGGATGCACCTAACAAACCTTTTGCACTAAGGAGGTCCCAGTCCATATTAGGGAAGTTGAAGTCCCCCACTACAACAACCTTATTGCTTTTACACCTTTCCCTAATCTGCTTGCATATCTGTTCCTTGATGTCCCGGTGGTTATCGGGGGGTCTGTAGTATAATCCCATTACTGTGATTGCACCTTTCTTATTTTTGAGTTCTACCCATATAGACTCCGTGGATGAGTCCCCCATAATGTCCCCTTTGAGTGCAGCTGTGATATTGTTGCTGATTAATAGCACAACTCCACCCCCCACCCCCCCTTTTACCTCTTTCTCTATCTTTTCTAAAACATTGAAACGCTGGAACATTAAGCATCCATTCCTGTCCCTCTCTCAACCAAGTCTCTGTTATGGCCACCACATCATAGTTGCATGTACTGATCCATGCTCTAGGTTCATCACCCTCACCCATAATACTCCTAGCATTAACATTCACACACTTCAACTGGTCTGTCCCATTGAGTCTAACACCTTGTTTCTGCCTGTTCTTACTGGTCATGACATCTCCCTTCCTCTCAATCCCTCCACTTTTCTGACCTGGTGCTCTGGTTCCCATCCCCCTGCCAAACTAGTTTAAACCTTCCCGAGTAGAACTAGCGAACCTCAAGGCCAGGATATTGGTTCCCCTCCAGTTAAGGTGCAACCTGCCCCTCTTGTACTGGTCGCCCCTGTCCCCGAAGAGGTTCCAATGATCCAAGAACCTCAGCCACATTTTCATCTGTTCTACCTTTCTATTCCTACCCTGACTAGCACTTGGCACCGGGAGTAATCCAGAGATTACTATCTTCGAGGTCCTGCTTTTCAGCCTATTTCCTAACTCCCTATACTCACTGCGCAGGACCTCTTCCCCCTTTTGACCTACATCATTGGTGCCAATGTGTACCACGACCTCTGGTTGCTCATCCTCCCCCATGAGAATGTTCTGCAGCTGCTCTGAGACATCCTCAACCCTGGTACCTGGGAGGCAACACACCATCCTGGCGTCTCTTTCACAGCCACAGAATCTCCTGTCTGTCCCCCTAACTATCGAGTCTCCTATCACTATTGCTCTGCCTGACTTTACCCTTCCCTGCTGAGCCTCAGAGCCGGCCACAAGTGCCACGAACCTGGCTGCTGTTGCTCTGACCTGATGTCATCGCCCCCAGCACTATCCAAAGGAGTATAGTCATTGCTGAGAGGAATAGCCACAGGGGGAACATGCACTGTCTACTCCCCTTACATCTCTTGGTGGTCACCCAACTATCTGCAGCCTGTACCTTAGGTGTGACCACCTCACTAAAACTCTTGTCTATGATGCTCTCAGCATCCAGGACGATCCTAAGTATGTCCAACTCCAGCTTCAGTTCCTTCATGCGGTCAGTCAGGAGCTGCAGCTCGGCGCACTTCCTGCTGGTGAAGTCACTGGGAACACTGCCAGTCTCCCTGATCTCCCACATCCTGCAGGAGGAGCACGCCACTGCCCTAACCGCCCAGTGACTTGAACAGGAACAATAAATCTCACCTGCACCAACCTGCTCAGCCTCTTCTCACTGAAGCCTCCTGAACCAAGGCCTCAGCACTTATACTCAACCACGGCACTTGCAGCTTAAACACAGCCACTCCCAAAAATGGCGCCACAGCCTGCTTCCCTTCTGTACCTGCAAAAAAATACAACTGGACAAGCAAGCTCTCAACTGAAAAGCAACTTTCAAAACGCTGCTGTCTCCTCCCCTCTGCTCCTCCTGCTGCTGCAACAAGTCCAACAGGCTCAGCTGAGAAACAACGCACAAAAATCTGCTGGCCCATCTCCTCTGCTCCAACTAGACAAACATTGGCTTAAAGTGAAGGTGTGCTGTAACTCAGCGGGGAAAGGAAGCAATGTGTTGCATTTTGAGAAGTCTAATAAGGCTGAGCATACACCATGAATTGTAGGGTCCAAGGGAAGATTGAGGAACAGAAGAATCTTGGTGTACAAGGTCAGCACAGGAAGAAAGGATGGTGAAGAAGGCAGACTGGATTCATGCCTTCATCAGCCACAGCACAGAATATAAGAGCAAGGTGGTTATGTTACCCAATATTTATAAAACTGGTTAGTCCACAGTTGGAATACTGCATGCAGTTCTGATCACCACTATAGGAAGGACATGATTGCACTGGACAGGGTGCAGAGGTGATTCACCTGGATGTTGCCTGAGATGGAGCATTTCAGTCATGAGGAGAAAGTGGGTTTGTTTTCCTTGAAGGGCTTCCTGTTGGAGGTATATAAATCACTAGGGGCATTGTTGGGATAGATTCCCTGCAGTAGAGATGTAGAGAGGACATTGGTTAGGTTGAGGGGTAAAAGGTCCAGAGTGAATCTGAGGAAGAACCTTTTTCAGCCAGAGTGTGGTTGGAATCTGCACTCGCTGTCTGAGTGTGTGGTAGGGGCAAGTCATCTCACAACATTTAAGAAGTATCTGGATGAACACTTGAATTGCCAAGGCAAAGAAGGCTATAGACCAAGTGTTGGTAAAGGGGATTAACAGAGCTGGGTACTTGATAGTCAGAATGGACATGGTGGGCTGAATGACCTGTTCCTGTCCTGCGTGACTCTAAGAATGAACACATTGAGTCCACAAGCAGCAGGAGAATAAAACCTGACCCATCAATTACCAAAGCTTTCCAATCCAGTAAGATGCAAACTCCACATCGACTTGTGGGAAGTGGCCTCCAACACTCTCTGTGAATTTAGCTGACAGAAGCCAAGATGTATTTTTAGCAGCATCAGAACACCACCCCCCCGCGCCCCCCCCCCCCATGTTCCAGGGGCAGCGGTCAGGTGAGCAATGGCCAAAATGGCATCATTTGGTGGCCTTACTTGACCCTTCTTTAACCAGGCACAGAACCCACCTCTCTCCCACCCTATTCCCAATGGGAATCAGACTGCCCAGAAATTGAGAAGAAAGCAATGGAAAATCACACTGACTAGCAGCTGTTCCATTTTGGATCTGCTTTTGAGAGCAAACAGGGATTGCAGTGAGTAGTTTGGGACTCTAAACGAAGGTCATTGTGATCATGACGGACTCTGAGGCCTCGTCATCTTCACAGAAATATCTGACAAGCGTTCAATCTACAGTTTTGTTTCATATTGGATCAAGCACTGTTGAAAATGGTAAGGTGCCTCAGACACTATGACCCCAGGACTATGGAGTAGTGTCTTTCCAGCATCTGCCCACCTGCTGGATCTGTGGTGACAGTCTGATGCCCCGTCCCTTTTCAATATGTCCATCAGTCCATGAAGAATCAGGAGTAAAGGACGAATGAGTAACATTAATTCCAGGGAGCAAATACAGCCATTTTACATTAAATAATGAAACTCCAAGGTGTACTGTGTGATAATGTGGGAGTGGACCGAGGTCCATAAGTTGATTTTGCCCGTATGTTGGAAAATGCACAAAAATCACTCGATATACTAACCATACCTCCACAGTATTGTAATGAATGGCATCAAAAGCACATCAGACTGATAAGAAAAAGGGATTACTAAAGGCAGAGAGAGAGAGGGAGACGAAACTAGTTCTGCCATTCATGTATTGTGCTGTAGTGCTGTATGTTCTATGTGATATTAATAATAATTTCTCAATAAATTATTAACATCGCTCTAGCTTCCAATCCCAGGAGTAAGTTACAGGATACAATCAAACTGAAGGATTCTGATTGTTCATGTCTGGAGAACTAGATACTGGCTGCAAATTACAAGCTGGAATTGTTCACAACAGTTTACCTGAAGAATAATAAGTATCACAGAGTAAGTTAAAGGCTGGACACTAACCAAGGGACTTGTATGTTTTGTACGTGTAATAGATCTGTGAGACTGACTTTTAGACTGGGATCACTCTGACTGAGATCAGATATGGTGTTATTTTGTTGTCACAGCTACTGATTCAAAGTATTCACTCCTAGAATTTTTATCCTTGTTTCCAAGACAAACTTAATTCTGCAGAGGTCCAGGATTTTGTTTCCACCCTTGGACCTGACAGTTGATATTTTGAATGAGCTGCAGTGACCTTTCTAAATGACAAATTACAATTATTTTCTTTTGAAAAGTATGATTTGCTGTATCTCATAATGTGAAGTGTTTAATGAACTTGAAGTTTAATCTATATCAGATAAGATGTGGCATATCTTCCTGCATTCACACGAGTACATTACCAAGACATAATTGGCCCCTTCTTATCTCTGATCCCCATGCTGTCCCTCCCCACATTAACAGAAAACACAGCCTCAATGTCCTCTTCTATGTCAATAACATATTTTCTACCCCACTGCCACATCTTTGACCCTTCCACTTTCTCATCGACCAGGACTGAATGAGTGGAAATTTCCTACAGTTAAGCATTGGGAAGTCTGAAGCCTCAGTCTTTGGATCCTGTCACAACCTCTGTCCTCAGATTATCAGTGCTGAAATCCTCATCCATGTTCTTGCTTCTCCACACTTGTCTAATACACTGCTCCCTCTTCCTTCTCTCAGTAAACATCTCATCCGAAGCAACTCACACCATCCTGTTCACACCACCCACCCCCATCTCCCCTACCTGTGGATTTCCATCAGCTCCCACTAAAGCAAAGCCTCCATTTTAAGTTTCTTACCCTTGTTTTCAATCTCCTCCAAGGTGTTGCCCCTCCCCATTATTGTCACCCCTCCAAATGAGGTATCTGCCTCTCTCTCTAAACTCTGGCTCCGAGTTTAATGTCTCCACAATGCCTTCAGCTGCCCAGGTCCTGAGCTCCAGAATTCCCCCAAACATTTCTGTTTCTTGACCTGTCTTTCCTTCTGTTAGCTTCTCCCGAAATACTCCCAGTTTGATCAGCCCTTAGTTATCCATTCTTGCAGCTGTTTATTCAGTTTACCACGAATTTTATTTGCTTGTTAACACACCTCTCCACAAGGGATTACTTGGCCCCTTCCACTGTGGATTATGAAGCAGCTAATTAAAGAGTCATTCCAGCAGAATAGAGATGCTATATAATGAATGGTGTTGTTGTTGGAACTCAAACCCAGGCGATGTTATTTTCTCACGTCTCCGCCGTGTAAGAAGAGCCTTTCCTGAGATATTAACATTTTTTTGAAACCGTGACCAGCCTTTACTGCTTCACTTGCTGGAATGGGATGAGCTGCTGGATCTGCTGAATGGACTGATTTCATCTATGATGAAAAAATCCCATCTGCTTCCACAGGGTGGTGCTGTCTGCTCACAAACCAAGTAGGATCTGTGCTGGGCATGGGTGAACTCAAGGGGCAACCAGTCGAGACACCCAACCCCGACCCCTACCCAGAATAGTCATTAAGGACACATGCATGTATCATATGCAGCTGCTCAATAGCGGTCAGATTTAGATCCCTGTACATACATCTGACCATCAGCACAACAAACATGCAAAAATGAACCTCCTAGAACTCTCCCAGATCCACGTAAGGAGCCTCAACAATGCAAAGTCCTTTCAAATATTTCACCACACATTTTTAGTTCAGGGCCAGTAAAGTTCCAGTTCATTACTTCCAGCCTCTGCCTCAGTGTTTTGGGAGAATAATCCACCACAACTCTGAAAGGCCTGGATAAAGTGGACATGAAGCGGATGTTTCCATCAGTAGGAGCAACTGGGATCTGAGAGCACAGCCTCAGAATAAAGGGACGTCCCTTTAAAACTGAGATGAGGAGGAATTTCTTCAGCCAGAGGGTGGTGAATCTGTGGAATTCATTGCCACAGACGGCTGTGGAGGCCAAGTCATTGGGAGTATTTAAGGCAGAGACTGATAGGTTCTTAATTGGTAAGGGGGTTATGGGTTTCAGGGAGAAGGTGGGAGAATGGGGTTGAAAAAAAATCAGCCATGACCGAGTGGTGGAGCAGACTCAATGGGCTGAATGGTTTAATTCTGCTCCTATATCTTATGGTCTTATGATCTAACTCATTCTTTCCCAGAACCTCCATGACTCAGTCCTTGAAACCTCCAAGCTCCTTTTAACATCTAAGCCCATTATCATCTTCCTACTTGTGGCTCCTGTTTGTCTTCTCTCTGCCTTGGACCACATTCTTCTCATTGAAGGCCCTCTCATTGAAGTTTCTCGACAGAGACCAAGAACAAACTCCACAGCCAATTAAACAAGGGCTAGCCAAAAACTCGTCATGGGGAGTGATCTCTTTAAACAGGCTTGAAATAATATCTGGCTGTCTCCCAACAATCTGCACACTCTTTGCTATTATATAGGGAGTCCAAAGTCCGGTACCCAAACCAGTCAGATGGACGGATTCTGCCATCCTCTCTGATCCAGCCTATATATGGTCTCAAATGCACTGATGTGATTGGGTCTTCACTGACTCAGGGACAATCGGGAAAAGAAAATAAGTAGAGAATAAACAAGTGGAAATAAATCTGCCTTGTTGGTAATGTCTAAAAGATAGCTCAGCACTATAGTGTGAACTCACCCACCCACCCACCCATCTGTCAGGCACCCCTGCACCCTCTGAGGAAGAGTCTGCAGTTCCCACATTCACCTCACCCCGCCACCTCAGACCCCCACAGAACCACAGTGGGAAGCAAGTCACCCTCAATCCTGAGGGACTGCCATGAATGGGTGAACTCTGCCATCATATGGTTCTATACAGAATAGCTGAGGTGCACACTCCTGATGGTTGATGTAATATCTCAGTAGATTGACCTGTTTTGTATGAATCGCAGTCACAGGTCCATGCAAAGTGACGATTGTATTTGTCTATCAACAGTGGCATGGACTCCAGCAGGTAATAAACTAGTTATGAAGTCCTTGGATATCCTGAGCATGTGGGATTGTATGACATAAATTCAGCTTTGTTTGTGTATTCTAAGCCTCCAAAGTATTATAACTGTGGTTTCCAGCTATCAGATAGAGTGGGATCCATTCCAATATGACTGCAACAGTTTGCACTGCAACCTACTTTATGTAGACAACAATAACTTGCATTTATATAGCACCTGCAACATATCCCAATGTGATTTTTGTTAAAATAGTTGGATAAAATATTGACAATGAACCAAAGACAAAACTAGGACAGTTGATGGCATGATGACAGGTGACCTTTGACAGGGTTGAGAGGAGAGGGAGAGGGAGAGGCAGAGGGGTTTTTGGGATGGAGTTCTGAAGCTTCGGGCCTGGACAGCTGAAGTTTCAGTTCCCATCTGTAGGTGAAGGAAGAGGCTGATGTGCAAGAGCTTAAAGTTAGAGGAATGGAGAGTTCTCCTCAGGTCGAGGGGTTGTGAAGGTTGGGAGATGCAAAGCAGTAAGGTTCTAACAAGCTGAGCAGTAGGCACTTGTTGTACAGTTGTTTATCAGCTCAATGTGCAGCCACAATAAAATTCTGAGCAGGGACCTGAGGTCAGAAATCTGACAGAGATAATAACATTTGCATTCCACAGCTGGGAAAGTACGAGTGCAGAACAGGGTTGGGCCTTGGCATAGCATCAGCAACTGGTCCCCCTGGAATTAACCGTCTGGCTGTCTTCCCCTTCCAGGATTCACCACCAAGATAGAAGTGGAAAAATCCTTTCAATGTCCTGGAACATGCTTCATTTTTGAGTGGATCTGAACCAAAATCATACAGCTTTAAAGCGACAAACACCTGAATGGTATTTGCATGGAGTTGTCACAGACCCAGTTGTACACAAACTGCCCCCCACCACCATCGAGGACATCTTCAAAAGGCGGTGCCTCAAGAAGGCGGCATCCATCACGAAGGACCCTCACCATCCAGGACATGCCCTCTTCTTGTTAGGATGAGGTACAGGAGCCTGAAGACCCATACTTAATGATTCAAAAACAACTTCCTCCCCTCCGCCACCAAAATTCTGAATGATCCATCAACCCTTGACCACTATCTCGGTTTTTTTGTTTGCACTATTTATTTACTTTTTTAATTTATAGTCATTTTTATGTCTTTGCACTGTACTGCTGCTGCAAAACAATACATTTCATATCATGTAAGTCAGTGATAATAAATCTGATTCTGATTCTGTACAACTCCTGTGTCTCAAATACCTCTGGAGGGTGCATTCCAGATGAAGAGAACAACCTGTATCCCAATAGCTTCCAGGACAGTGAAATGTGTGTGGTCAGCTGCTGCACCTGGACAATATACACAGTCCAGACCCGAAATGTCGACTGTCCATTTCCCTCCACAGATGCTGCCTGACCCGCCGAGTTCCTCCAGCATCTTGTTGCAACATTTCTTCCCGCCTGCCAATGCGAGGGACATGTCTGTCTCTCATTGCCGGTTGCTGCACACTTTCAGGTGCAGATCTCTTCAGCGACTAAATGAAGATCGCATTGTGTGTGCCTTCATCCTTTTGTCTCTTGGTCTCTCTTGCATTCTGTCTCATCACTGACCTTTTCCCCTCCCTTATTCTGCTTCCTGATTCAGGTAAAAGAACACTGACCTGGAAATTTTTCTCTCTCTCTCTCTCTCTCTCTCTTTCCGCTCCCCCCCCCCGCCCCCCATGCTGCCTGTCCCACTGAGCATGTGCAGCAATTGTATTATGTAAAAAAGGCACTTTCATTCTGTGTTGCACTGGAATGGGAGCCTTGCACTGTGGTGCTAGTTTGTCCTGAATACAATCCATCAGTAATTCCAAGGTTTTCTGTGGGCAGGGAGTATGAAAGCACAATTCCAACAGATGTCTGGGAATTTCTGCTGGTCTCAGAAACAGAGTGGACCCACACCTCAACCTCCTTTCAAACGGTGTGGGCAATACCAAGGGAATCAGGGAGAATGGGATTCATGCAGGAAAGTGCTATTAAGGTAGATCAGCTGTGATCAGGAGCAGCCACGTTGTCTACTCCTACTTCTATTTCTTAAGATCTAATTCAGCTATAGGACTACTATCCCTTGTAACTCTTCACCCAGCAGCTCTTCCAGGGCCTTGTCACTGACTGGGATGTTCTTCTCTCTGACAGCATTGATTTGAGGGACAAGAACGTTCCCTCCAAATAGTCAATGGTTCACATGACTGGCAGCTGGTAGTTTGCTGGTCCGAGCCCTCTCTCACATCTTTCATGCACTGGAGACCCCAGCAGTAGGGGAGGTGGTCCTTACCTTGCTAAACTCAGGCAAGCTACCCTCGTGTCACGGGGTCAGGTGTGGCTACACCACATGGTGGTCAATTCCAATTCTGGTAACTTAGCTGAACATCAGCAGCAGATGCAGAGAGGAAGGCAAAATGATTGAGTGAAGCCTGGCTTTCCATGGCTCTCGAGACCCTCAATGGTCAATGTTCATCCCTCAGTCACATCAATAAAGTAAACTATTTCTCAGTGAAACAGAAGGAAGCTCTTTGGTCCATTGGGTCCAGGCTGGATCAAGGAGAAATCCCATTCCCCCTTTTATTTCCCTGTAATCTCACCAACTTTTAATATTCACCAACTTTTATCGATGCACCATAGAAGCATCCTATTTGGATGCGTCACAGCTTGGTATGGCAACTGTTCTGCCCAGGACAGCAAGAAACTGCAGAGAGTTGTGGACACAGCCCAGCACGTCACAGAAACCAGCCTTCCCTCCATGGACTCAGTCTTTACCTCTCACTGCCTTGGCAAAGCAGCCAGCACAATCAAAGATCCCACCCACCCAGGTCTCTTCTCTCCTCTCCATCAGGCAGAAGATACAGGAGCTTGAGGGCACATACCTCCAGGCTCAAGGACAGCTTCTATCCCACTGTGATAAGACTATTGAACGGTTCCCTTGTACCATGAAATAGACTCTTAACCTCACAATCTACCTTTTTATGACCTTGCACCTTATTGGCTACCTGCAATGCATTTCCCTGTAGCTGTGACACTTTACTCTATATTCTGTTATTGTTTTTACCTTGTACTACCTCAATGCACTGTGTAATGAATTGATCTGTATGAACAGTACGCAAGACAAATTTTTCACTGTATCTCGGTACAAGTGACAATACCAATCATCTATTTTCTCTCTGATTCTCCCACTTGCCATCTACACCAGGGGCAACTTACAACACCTAATTTAACCCAAAAGCCAGCTCATCTTTGGAATGTGGGAGGAAACCAGAGCACCCCCGCAAAAAAACCCACAGATTCATTGGGAGAACATGCAAACTCTGCACCGATAGCACCCGAGGTCAGGATCAAACCCAGACTGTTAGAGCTGTGAGACACAGCTGCACTACCTGCAGCTCCATAGCTCTTATCACATTTCTGTTTGTAGAAATTTGCAATTCATGACCCATCTACCATTACCAGAGAGACCAGTATTTTAAAAATTGCTTAATTTGCTGGAACATGTTTTGATATAGGTTGAAAGGCACAAGGGAAATGAAAATTTCCTCGATGTTGCATCTGGACCCAGGAATGTTGGATGGATGGTACAGAGTGAGCTTTCCTCTGCCTTACGTGATATATCTAAATAAGGAGTAATAGATGCTGACAATGATTCACAGTGATCACCTCTCTTCCCTTTGTTTGTAAGAACAAAAGAAGAACATTTTTTCAAACGGCGCTGGTAAAACAATAAGTTGCAGTGAAAAGCAGGAGTCCAAGTGTAATTTGGAAATGGACACCAGATGGCAGCATAGTGACACCTTGTCCCGCCCTGGGGGTTTCAGAAAGGAAGCTGGACATCAAACTCCTTCAAATAGAAGCCATTCTTTTTCCGTTTCTTCCTTTGTCTGTTGGTAGAAGATTTCAACAAGTTTACGTCAGCAACAACCAAAGACAGAGCTCCAGTTAGGTCTGCATGTCCCCCATGATGTACAACGACTTTCATCAATCCCTCATCCAGAGTGCTGACAGCTGCTGGGAGATGCTTCCCATGGATCGGCTTTCTCCTCTACGTCACTGAAGGGATCGTTCCTTACATGTTGAAACTAGACAATCAACATTTCAGACTGCAGGAGAATTGGAGCGTCTCATTAGAGTCATAGAGCACCCCCAGAAAAATCCCACAGGGTCACAGGGAGACCCTAATCATACAGCACAGAAACAGGCCCTTCGGCCCAACTGGTCCATGCAGACCAAGATGCCCATCCAAGCTTGTCCCATTTGCCTGCATTTGGCCCAGTCTCAAGAGTCTCAAGTTTGATTCTGTCTCAATATGTCTGTGTCTCCACACCTCACTCTCTACTGGGCCATCTAGGGGCCTGAGGCCAATTGTAACACCTCTTCTGCACCCCGATTGAGCAGCGCACACCAGGGACTGACACTGGGACCGACCTTGTCCGTAAACTTCCCTGCCAGTGGGGAGGTCCTCCACTGACTGGCTGTGGACAGTGCAGCACAGTAACCTGGTGACTGTTTCCTATGGCAGGAACAAGGGCTTCCCTCAACCCGCTGCCCACTAGAGCACTGCATCATTGGGGAAATTGGGACTCAGTGAGGGAAGGAAGAGTCACCTGCAATTGGTGGCGAGCTCCTGCTGATCGGATCAAATTTCAGCCAACAGAGGTTCCTTGTCCTGACAAGGACTTGATGTGGTTAACGGTAACTGGTGCATGCTGGGAGCTGTTCCAGAGCCCCACATCCTGGCTGACGAAGGAAGTGCTGAGCAAAGCCACGGCAGGCTCGACAGAGGGCTGACAGGATCTGTGTCAGGGCAGGAAACAGGGTGGAGATCCCAATCAGTGCAGATCCCTTGTCTCTGTGACCAGATCCGGGAGCTGATCTGTTCTTCCCTTCACTACTTTAACCGCTTTTCCATCACTGAACGATAAAAGTTCTGTCTTCCTTTCCGTTCTGTTTCTTGTTCCAATCGTCTCCAGCTGATGCCCTGGGTGTACAGAGTGTAGCATACCTAAGTCTGTATATTGTATCATGGGGGGACATCACAACCCACCCACACACCGGCTCAGCAGGGGTCACTGGACATCTGCCTCAACCTGTGTGTATGGTACCAATGGGCCACTGCCCACATGCCTGGATCTGGGTTTCAAATCCCACCATGGCCATTGGGGAATTTAAACTAAAATTCAGCAAATTTAGAGTTTAGAAAACAGCCCACTGATGATTGCTCTTCTGGTTCACTGATATCAGAGGAAGTCCATCTCTATTGAAGCAACACACAAAGTGCTGGAGGACCTCAGCTGGTCAGGCAGCATCTATGGAGGGAAATGGACAGTGGACATTTTGGGTCGAGTCCCTTTACGGAAATGTCCAATTTTCCCTTTCTGCCCCCCTGATCCTGTAAAAGGAACTGCATTTCCTCCCAGCATAAACGGTGAACACAGAGGGGGACATGGATCCTGTGAGTGTCCATCACCCACCAGGTGTTACAGTGCTGCCCAGCTCTTACCCACCATTAGCCCTCTAGAGCACACTATGTCAGCTACCTTTAAGATAAGATAAGATGAGATATCTTTATCAGTCACATGTACATCAAAACACACAGTGAAATGCATCTTTTGTGTAGTGTTCTGGGGGCAGCTCACAAGTGTCGCCACATTTCCGGCGCCAACATAACATGCCCACAACTTCCTAACCCGTATGTCTTTGAAACGTGGGAGGAAACTGGAGCACCCGGAGGAAACCCACGCAGACACGGGGAGAACATACAAGCTCCTTACAGACAGCGGCAGGAATTGAACCCATGTCGCCGGCATTGTAAAGCGTTACGCTAACCGCTACACTACTACGCAAGTTACTGAAGAGTGAGTTCTTGGGTTTGTCAGTGCTTGGATGCAGGAGCAGCATTCCACGATAGCCCAACATGCTCTCGGTTCACCTGCCCACTTTCGGTGGAGCTGGTTGCACATTGCCAGTTGCCACAGAGCAGCTTGGAACAGGGCAAAGTTACTGGGAAATGTAATAGTGAATTTAACCCCATCTTTAATGCATAAATAACCCAGCAAGTTGTTGCAAGGCTGAGTCCCAAATCACCACTGGTTAAATGCAAACTCATCCTTCTGCTCCCTGTGTGTTCCAGGAACTTGCTGCCACAAGTTCAGGCTGAACTTTAATGACATAAGGATCCTGCTTGTCAGATTAGCCTGGTTAATCAACTCTCTGGTTTGAGAAGGTAATAAGTGAAACTATGTTATCTCATATCTGCATGTCGTGAATTGCTCCCAGAGATTAAATTAAAAACGTTACACTTTGTTCAGCCATCATTTCCAATGTAACCATTTTCCAGTTTAAAAGTGCAAGAAAAATAATCTAATAAATACCAGGCCATAAGGTATCTTGTTCCAGGAAATCCAGGGCCATCACTGATCCAGTGGTCTCTTCACTCATGTCATGGGGGTATAAGCCATTACCACAAGTTGTCCAGTGTAATGGAGACTCCAAGTACCCGAGGGCTCAGATTCAAACAAGTTTGCAGATGACCCCACCGTTGTGGGATGGATCTCAAACAACGATGAGACGGAGTACAGGAAGGAGATAGAGAGCATGGTGTCAAGACCTCTTCCCTCAATGTCAGCAAAACAAAAAAGTTGGCCATTGACTTCAGGAAGCAGGCAGAGTGTACAACCCTGTCTGTATTAGTGGTGCTGAGGTAGAGATGGTTGAGAGCTTCCAGGTTCCTAGGTTTAAATATAACCAAGAACTGTCCTGGTTCTGCCATGTAGACACTGTGGCCAAGAAAGCACACCAGCACCTCTACTTGCTCAGAAGGCTAAGGAAACATGGCATGTCCTCAATGACCCTCAACAATTTTTACAGATGCACCATAGAAAGCACTTGGATGCAGCACAGCTTGGTATGGCAACCGCTCTGCCTAAGATCACGAGAAAATGCAGAGTTGTGAACGCAGCCCAGTCCATCACAAAAACCAGCCTCACCTCAATTGACTCTGTCTATTCTTCCTGCTGCCTTGGTAAAGCAGGCAACATAATCAAGGTCCCTTCCCACCCCGGATATTCTCTCTTCTCCCCCTCCCATTGGGCACAAGATACAAAAGCTTGAGAACACGTGCCACCAAGGCTCAAGGACAGCTTCTACGCCGCTGTTATAAGACTGTTGAACAGACCTTTTATTCGACAAACTTGAACTCCTGATCTCTCAGTCTCATCATGGCCCTTGCACTTTATTTGTCTACCTGCACTGCACTTTCTCTGTAACTGTAACACAATATTCTGCATTCTTTTTTCCCCTTTTGTTCTACCTTGATGTCCTTATGTATGGAATGACCTGTCTGGATGGAGTGCAAACAAAAAGTTTTCACTGTATCTCAGTACATGTGACAACAATAAACTAATTACCAATTACCTAAAAATGGGAGCTGTGACTGGAAGCTGGGCAGCCATAGAGCACTGGAGTGGGAGAAAACCTCATGTGAAGAGTCAGAGGGATTTGGCACAGAGCAGGAACTGAGAGAAGTGATCAAAAGTGGAACGATCAGTTCTGCATTTGTATTACACAAGCCCTAGAGACCAAGAGTTAGCATCATGTTGTGTGTAGACTGTCATGCAGGAGCTGGGCATGCAGGAAGCCATTATGTTTAACGACTGAGGAACTGATTCTAGGATCACAGCACCCACTTCCCTAAAGACAGCGAGTTCATTAACGAAGTTCTGCTTCATTGGCCCGGCACCCCTGGTCTGGTGGAGGTTTATCTGCGCGTCACTGGGTTCTGGGGAACTCTCTAATGACATTGATCCCTGCCTGGGGTGGGTGGGGTTGAGAGTTAATGCTGAAGAGTTAATGGTTGCTCCCTGCAAGGCAGAGCTCTGTCGACCCACTATGCAAGCCTGGCTGGTTGGCCTGGAGAGCTTGGTGTGAACAAGCCACTAAGTGGATGGGACAATTCCAGATCAAATCACCAGGTTCAACCCCCTTTTCCACTGGGCCAAGCAGAATGAAGTTATTGTGTTTACATAAACAGGAATAGATTGATGAGAATTCCTACCACCAGCAGGATGGGAACGAGAGAGCTGCCAGTCCGTCGTGCAACAGCTGGAGTTCCACTCCTCACAGCTGCCTGTCCCATGGTACAGCTCGGCTTCCTCTCACTGGCTCAGGCGTTCATGCTTAATCGCCAAAGATGTCGCTTAGCTCTGTATCCTGATCACAGGAACGCTCCAGATTCTCAGCCAATGGAACACAGCAGCAGTTGGGGCCGGAACATGTTTCAATGAGAGAAAATGACCAACGCTGGTGAGCCACAGGATGGCAGAGGGGAAAAGTTAGGGTGCACCATCTCCTCACTGCCAAGGTCTGCCTGTCTTGTCACGTGCTGTTTGCTTCTACCTTTGTCCCCTTCTCCCCCTATTGCTTGTTCCATCGCCTCCAGGCCGTTTACCAGCTCGTCACTAACCTGAACACCCCACAGGAAATCTTCCTCCACCCTCACTCCTCAAACCCCTTCTCACCCTCCCCACACCTCTCCCTTTCTGCCTCTCTTTCCCTCCCTACCTCCACCTCTTTCTTTCATTCTCCCTGCCTTTCTCTAACCTTTATTTGATCTTCTGCGCCTGCCTCTTTTGTTCTTTTTCTCCTCCTTTGCCTGTTTCAGCCCCTTCCAGCACAGACAATAATAACAGTGTCTGCAGGCCATGAATCTGTTTTGAATATAAATGTCATATTAACATTCCTCATGCTGGAAGGAAAAGCTCCAATTGCGTTGAGTTACATTTTTATCGTCCACAGATATTGCTGGTATGCCATTTCTCTGTGGTGAAACTTGTACACAAAAATAAAACAACCAAGTTGCAGATTGGAAAAGGCTGTTTACTGATATGAATCCAGTCAACTGCTTTGTGACATCAGACACTCCTACCATGGGAGCCAGAGCACAAGTTTAATAAACCTTGGGCTTTGAAATTTGCTTCTCAAACCTTTCTGCTCGATGTCACCCGAACTTTAAGGATGTTCCTTACCTCCAACCTCTTTCACCAAATTTCTGGTCATTACCTTAATATTCCTTTCGTGGCTCGGAATCAAACTTTGATAACGCTCCTGTGAACTGCTTTATTTTTGATACATTAAGGGACAGATGTTCTAATTCTCTTCCCACTCTGACTGTTTATTAAAGTGGAAGTTTCCCGCCAATCAGTAATTGTGATTATTGGTTTGTTGTTGTAATGTGTACTGAGATACAGTGAAAAGCTTTTGTTCGCATGCCATCCAGTCAGATCATGCCATATATGTACGTCAAGGTAATAAAAAGCAAAACAGAATGCAGGACATAGTGTTGTAGTTACAGTGAAAGTGTAGTTACAGAGGAACTGCAGTGCAAGTAAACCAGTAAAGTTCAAGGGCCTCGTCAAGGTAGATTGGGAGATCAAGAGTTCATCTTCAGCATATGAGAGGTCCATTCAAGAGTCTGATAACAGTGGGATCGAAGCTGTCCTAGAGTCTGGGGAACGTGCCTTTAAGCTTTTGTATCTTCTTTCTGATGGGAGAGGGGAGAAGAGAGAATGTCCAGGGTGGGAGGGGTCCTTGGCCATGTTGCCTGCTTTCCCGAGGCAGCAGGAAGTGTAGGTGGAGTCAATGGAAGGGAGGCTGGTTTGCGCGATGGACTGGGCTGCGTTTACATTTGATTAATCCTCTGGCTCTTGTCCTAGGTCTGTGTGATAAATATTGCAGAATCTTCTTACGCAGTCCCTTGGTGTTGAAGGGGACTTGCTTCCTCTCCAACTCTGTGGTTTCTGAGGTGGATGAAGCGTCCTCTGTGGGATTCACAGACCCTGCTGCATGGGGCAGGTGGTACTTCACAGGGTGGGTTATTTGGGAGGTGATACTCTCGTTCTGTTGGTTTCCTTGCCCATTAAAGAGGGCAAGGAAATCAACTCCCATCAAAGTAACCTAAGGTTCTCAGTGCCTTCCTGGATGGTCCATCTCCATCTTGAGCAGTCATGGCCTTGGGACTCCAATGAGCCAATGAGGATGTTGCATTTTATCAAGGAGGTTTGAGAGCATCCTTAAAGAGTTTCTCTGTTGCCCCAGAAACCTCTTGCCATGATAGAGCTCAGAGCAGAGAATCAGGATGTGGCAGGCATGATGGTATGACCCATCCACCAGAGATAGTTGACCATGATCAGAACCTTGTTGCTGGGGATGGTGGTCACGGAGAGGTTGCTGATGTTGCTTCAAGTAACCTGCCACAGTGGGTTTGGAGAATTTTATGGAGACAGCATTGGCGGTCTCTCTCCAGTGCTTTGAGGTACTAGTTATAGGTATGAAGCATTCAGGAGGACAGAGATCAATGCTTTCTGGTAGACAACAAGTGTAATGTCAAGTTTGAGTCTTGATCATTGAACATTCTTTTCCTCTAAGACCTGGCAGGCACACAGAAGGCAGTGGCAAATTTCCTTATTGATGCCTGCCTTCACTGAGAGGTGGTTCTTCGGCCTGTGTGATAAAACAACCATGTGATAAAACGACCCTAGGTCTGCGTTTATTTTCCCTGGAGCAGACACGGAGAGGTGGCATGACAGTGGTATATAATGTAGTGAGAGGCATAGACAGGGTAGATTCCCTGAGATAATGGGAAGTAAACCATGATTCTCTATCATATTCTGTCTTGCATTGTACTGTTGCCACAAAACAACAAATTTCACAACATATGACAGTAATAATAAACCTGATTCTTATTCTGATTCTTTCTTGGCTTTGAGCAATGGGTTTTACTGCTTGTCTTTCCTGTTAGCCCTCTGTACTGTTAACTAAGTGATGCAGAAATGTGACAGGTTTATGAGGAGCTATGTTTCTCCCACATGCCTGCACAGAGCATTGGAACGTAGAGCATGGAAACGTTTTAGCACAAGATACCAATAGATTCACAAGGATGTTGCCTGGATTGGAGGGCATGAGTTATCAGGAGAGATTGGATAGGCTAGCTCTATCTTCCCTGGAGCAGAGGCTGAGAGGTGACATGACAGTAGTATATAAAATAATGAGAGGCATAGACAGGGTAGATGGCCAGAGTCTGCTTCCCATGGTAGAGGTGTCTAAAACTAGAGGGCATAGGTTTAAGGGGAGAGGGATGAGGTGTAAAGGGGACCTGAGGGGTAAATTTTTCACACAAAGAGTAGTTGGTATCTGGAATGAGCTACTGGTGCAGATGGTGGAGGCAGGAACGGGAGCAATATGTAACAACATTTAAGTGGTATTTGGACAGGTACATGATGAGCAGTCATAGAGGGATATCGAAATATTGTAGGCAAGTGGGATTAGTATAGCTAGGCATGATGGATGTCATAGGTGCGTTGGCCAAAGGGCCTGTTTCTATGCTGTACAACTCTGTGACTCCATGACAATGTAATGAAAGGTGGAGGCCAAGCAAATTCTACTCTGTAGGATGGCATTGGTAATTTTGCGCCCTGATATTGGCCTTCCAGAATGTGGGTCCCCTGTGGGTATGATTTGTATAGGCACAGAGGCCACTGGACGTGGGAAGTGACATCACATGGTAATATAACTAGTAGAGGAGGCCACCAGGCGTGGGCATGGGGCAGGCACAGTAGTGTAGCGGTTAGTGTAAGGCTATTACAGCGCCGGCGACCCGGGTTCAATTCCGGCCACTGTCTGTAAGGAGTTTGTACGTTCTCCCCGTGTCTGTGTAGGTTTCCTCCGGGTGCTCCGGTTTTCTCCCACATTCCAAAGCCGTACGGGTTAGGAAGTCGTGGGCATGCTATGTTGGCGTCGGAAGCGTGGCGACACTTGCGGGCTGCCCCCATAACACTCTACGCAAAAGATGCATTTCACTGTGTGTTTCAATGTACGTGTGACTAATAAAGAAATCTTATCTTATCCCCCTTTTGTTTAAAATAAAAACAGCAATGAAGGAAAAAATCATACACCAGAAGTAAGATCTCCCCGCCCATCCACACCGTACCTTCACCAGAAGGACCTGTAGGCAGTTCAAGAACATGGCCCACCACCACCTTTTTAAGGGCAATTAGGGATGTTGGTCTTCCCAGTGATACCAAGAGCACAAAAAGAGAATGTAGGGAAGAGGGCATGGGTAGGCTCTATGGCCCACTGAGCCTGCTGCGTATTCAGTGCAATCGCAGCTCATCCTTTACTGTTCGCCCATATCCCACAGCTATCCCCATATTCCTCAATTTGCTTCCAGCCACAAATATTTCAATCTCAGCCTTGAATATACTCAACAACACACTTCCCTGTAGCTGTGACACTTTACTCTGAATTCTGTTATTGTTTTTAGCCTGTACTACCTCAATGCACTGTGTAATGAATTGATCTGTATGAACGGTATGCAATACAAGTTTTTCACTGTACCTCGGTACAAGTGACAATAATAAACCAATACTGAGACCAATACCAACTGAACACCCACAGCTGCTGGGATACAGAATTCTAAAGATTTGCCAGTATCTGAGTGATAAATACCTCTTCATCTCTGTCCTAAATGGCCAACTCCTCTAAAACGTTCCAGACTCTCCCACCAGGTGTGGTATCATCAAAGCCCTGCAGAACTGCAGGAAAACATCCTGACTCTGTGTTCCATCCCCAGCAATCAAGACCAACATACTATGTGTCTTCCTAATTACTTGCTGAACCTGCATGCTGACTTTCTGTGTTTTATGTACAAAGACTTCTAGTTCCCGTAATAGTATCTCACTGTTTAATTCCTTTTCACTCTTGATTAACCTCTCATTTCTCCACCTTATATTCATCTGTTCATTCATCCAACCTGCTTATATCCAGTCCAGATGAAAGGTTTTGACCCAAAACATTGACTGTCCATTTCCATCCACAGATGCTGCCAGACCCACTGAGTTTCTCCAGCAGTTTGTTGCTTGCTCCAGATTCCAGCATCTGCTGTCTCTTGTGTCTCCACGTCTAAATCCCTGAGCAGGTGTTTTTCTTCCGCCTTACATCTTTGCACGTTGCTTAACCTGAGGCCTTTCATATAAAGCAGAATGTAGACTGTAAGTAGCAGAGGGCCCACTGATCCCTGTGACAAGCCGACAATCTAAAACCAACCCATTTACTCCTACTCTCTCGGTTTCTTTTCTGTCAACCAATTCTCAAAAATGACAGAAAGCAGAGCATGACTTCAAAATATCATCAAGAAAACAAGAAAACATTGGAGCTAAAATTAATTACTGTTCTCTCTGCCAAATGGAAAGAAAATTGCTCTGTTTTCTCAACTAAAATGTTGCAAACCTCTTCCTCCATTGTGCATCAGCCAAGTTAACAAGTGAGGTCAGAGGTCAGCAGCAGGGAAGCATGAGGCCAAAAATGAGCCCTTATTAAATACAGCAGAATTAAATATTAAAATTTGGCTTCCAAGCTGATCTTGATCATTGCTGTTGGAAGTTTTCATTGGCCATACTATCTTCCCTCTGAGAAAAACATGGTAGGTGATTGGTGCTGGGATCGTGGGATAATATAATAACTCCGCCCAGTCTTAAGTGTCCAATCATCACCAAGGACATTTTTGACATTTATCTTGGCAGCGACACTTACCCCCCAGCTGGAAAAAACAGAACCACACAGCGTCCCAGATCCCAGACCAAAGTATCTGGGATTTGTGCATTGAATCACAGCTGCCAGTTCTGCAGGGATGGAAGGTATTCTAGCTCACCAGCTCATTCTACCACTCACCCTCCTCCACTGTCTGGCTAGAATAATGCGCACAAGATGCAGAAAAACATTGAGAGAGGATGGTTGAAAGAAACTCTGAAGCATGGTAGTTCAACAGTTAGTGTTGGGGCCTTCACAGCTCCTGGGACCTGTGTCCAATTCTGACTTTGGCTGCTGTCCAGGTGAACATAGAACATAGAACAGTACAGCACAGGAACAGGCCCTTCAGCCCACGATCTCTGTGTTGAGCATGATGCCAAATTAAACTAATCCCTTCTGCCTGCACATGATCCATATCCCTCTATTGCCCGCATATTCATGTGCCTATCTATCTTGAATGCCACTATCTGTGAAGTTTGCACATTCTCCCTGTGACTACATGGGTTTCCTCTTGGTGCTCTGGTTTCCTCCCACATACCAATGATGTATTAGTGTATTAATTGGCTACGGTAAATTACTCTTTGGTTTGCATTTGTGGCAGGAGCTTTGTGCAGAGCTGATCGGCATAAGAGCTAGAATAGCTACAGGAAAACAAATGGAGGATAGGGAATGCCCTGAGAGCCAGAATAGATTCAGTGGGCTGAATAGCCACCCAAATATATGAAATATGAACAAGTAAATTCCACTGGAGACCACCAGTAAGGAATGCTATTCTGCCGACTCAGAGGTACAAACTAAAAGATGAAAGAGTCAGGGGAGTGGGAACAATTGGTAACTCTCCCAAACAGCCTTAAAAAGTTCAATAGGTTAAATGCCTCCTTTGGGACAGTAAGATTCTATGAAATGCAGCAGTGTGACTGTATTGCCAGAATGATGAGCAATGTTACAGAAGATTGTATCCCATACCGGGAATTCTATATTCTTACTCCTTTAATTCCCAGGCAAAACTCTTGGTCCCATCCAAAATAAAAATACATCAAGATCTTGTTGATCGGCCCTGGTAGAGAGATTAAATAACAAATCCCATCAAATTTCACAGCAGAGGAAACTTGGTGCAATTACAAGTTTACACCATCTTGCGCCTTGCACCATTATCTCTTTATTGCTACTCACACTCTCCTTCTCCACCATCTTACACAGTTTCCCTTCTCTCTTCTCCTCACCCCCTCTTGCGCTGCATCCTAAAGCCAGTTTATCTCCAGTTTTTCCCAGTTTTGGTGAACCATCATCGACACAAAGTGTTCTTCTCCCTACAAGTGCTGACTGATCCACTGAATATATCCAGCATTTTCTTATTTCACTTATAGTATTTATGTTATGCTCCAGAGTTTGAACCCAACCACGCCACTTGGGAAATTTAAATACAGATTATTAAATCATTTTTAAATAAAATGTTAGCATTAGTGATAGGATTTACTCACATCTGGAAAAGTGTGGGCTAATTACAAATCGTCAGCATAGCTTTGTGTGGGGTGGATCATGACTTACGAAGTTGTTCGAGTTTTTAGTGGAGGTGATGAAGATGATTGATGAGGGAAGGGCAGTGGGTGCTTGGCAAGGTCCCTCATGGGAGGCTGATCCAGAAGATAAAGGCACATGCGATCCACAGTGACCCGGTAGATTGGATTCAAAATTAGCTTGGCCATAGAAGACAGAAGGTCATGTTGGTGGGAGATTTCTCTAACTAGAGGGCTGTGACCTGTGGTGTTCTGCAGGGATCAGTGCTGGGACCTCTATTTTTTGTGATATATACTTGATTTGGATGAAAATGTAGATGAGCTATGGATCAGTAACATTGCAGATGACACAGAAATTGGAGGGGTTGTGGATAGTGGAGAAGGTTGTCAAAGGATCGAGCAGGATATCGATCAGTTGGAGAAATGGGCAAGGAAATGGCAGATGAAGTTTAAGCTGGACAAATGTGAGGCATTGCACTTTAGGAGGTCAAATGTAAGGGGAGAGTATACTGTAACTGATAGGACGCTTAAGAGCGTTGATATACAGAGGGATCTTGGGGTGCATGTCCATAGCTCCCTGAAAGTGGCAACACAAATGGATAGGGTGGTAGAGAAGGCATACAATGTGCTTGCCTTCATCAGCTGGGGCAGTGAGTATTAAAGTTGGGAAGTCATGTGCAGATATATAAAATTTTGGTTAGGCCACATTTGGAATATTGTGTGCAGTTCTGGTTGCCCCATTACAGGAAGGATGTGCGGGCTTTGGAGAGGGTGCAGAGGAGGTTCACCAGGACGCTGCCTGGATTAGAGAGTATTAGCTATAAGGAGAGGTAGGACAGACTTGGATTGTTTACTCTGGAGCATCGGAGGCTGAAGGGTGACCTTTTAGAAGTACATTAAATTATGAGAGGTATAGGCAGGGTATATAGAGTCATTTTCCTAGGGTTGAAATGTTGAATACTGGAGAGCATAGCTTTAAGGTGAGGGGGGGAAGTTTAATATAGATGTGCAAGTCAAGTTTTTTAACACAGAGAGTGGTGGGTGCCTGGAACACGCTGCCAGGGAGGGTACTGGAAGCAGATATGATAGTGATGTTTAAGGAGCATTTAGACAGGCACATGAACATGCAGGGAATGGAGGGATACGGATCATGTGCAGGCAGGTGGGATTAGTTTAAATTGGCGTCATGGTTGGCACAGGCATCGTGGGTCAAAGTGTCTGTTCTTGCACTGTACTGTTTTATGTTCTATGTCCTCTATAGCATGGTGACCAGAACTGCATGCTGTACTCCAGCTGAAGTTTGACCAAGATTTTAAAAAGCTGGAGCATAACCTCCCTACTTCTGTATTTGGTACTGCAACTGATGAAGGCCTGAACTTAACTCCAAACTCCAGACCAGTTGACTCTGTACTGTTCTCTTGCGCAAACCACTTAATTTTCGGGATAATTAAGGGTGGGTAATAAATTCTTGCTTTGCCAGTTATGCTCATATCACTGGAAAAGGAGCATAGCCACAATGCATTAACCTTTCTGAGTGGATTCCATGGAAAAGAGACAAGGAGATTCATCCAAATCTCCTACCAAGAGAATGTAGCACATCGAGGCAGAGAGTGAAAAGGAAGCCCCAAACTTGCCTCTCGTATCTGTGTCTGCTCTTTGCAATTGTTATGTAGTTAATCTGGCTCTGCTCTTTAGCCATAGCTCTGCAATTTTTTCCAAGTATGTAGTATATTCCTGGTGAAAGTTAACTTTGAATTAGTTTATCAATGACTGGGTAGACATCTTCTATAGTATTTTGTTCAATTCACGGCATTTTTTTTTCCTTCATGTATTCCTCAGGCCAGTTACCTTCAACCAGATTTAAAAACTTGAGCAAAAGATGCAAGGAGAGATAAATAACACTCTTACTTAAAGAGATCAGGATCTGGAACTTACCACCCCTAAGGGTGGTCGATAAACCATTTCCTCTATAAGTGAATCGGATAGCCAAGGAAAGAGGTTAGCACCAGTCCTAAAGTGTTAACATCAACTGCACCTCTACTTCAATGAATGTTATGTTGCCTTGGAGTTGATCTGCAGTAATATTAAGTCCATCTGACATAAAAAAGTTCCCATTATAGCTCACTCTATGTTCACAGGGAAGTCTGTTATTTCCCAACCAAAAGTGATTGGTGGTCTGGGTTGGTGCCAGCATCCCCAAACAGAACCCATGTTCCGCAGGCTTCTCCTCAGACACTGGGGCCTATGTTATTGGAGTTAACATGTGTGGACATTGATGGAGCCTGGAGGTTCTGACCTGATGGTTTAATATCAGCAAACCGCCTCCACAGAAAGGGCCCGATTCACAGTTAGTATTTTGTTTGAACAAATGCCATCTGAACATTTTGGTGCTTGTGTGCATACAAAGACTGAAGGGGATTGTAGTATGTAAAGTCAGCCCAGCCATTTTTCAGGTCATTCTTGTATTTATAAAAGCCTGACTGTGTTCTTTGTTTTAACTTCGCAGCATCAGGATCCCTATTTAATGTTCAGTGTTTTGTCCTTCATCACATGGACCCCAACACTCAGTGCCTGAGTATCAGTCTTGGTGAAGCAGTTAACAGTTCTAACTTCATGTCTAATGCTGAGGGCTGCCTTTACATCTTTACTTCATTGTTCTGTGCAGGGTCCCTGTACAACACCTGCAGTAGGGCTGTATTCCTGAGGTACAACATTGGGAATAAGACTCAACTAGAATTATACTGTTTGAGCCTAGTCTTCCATGGTCACCTCATCTGTGCAGCTCCAGCAGCACATTTCAATGAGGGCAGGAAGGACTTCATCCTCAGGCAATGCTGCCATTTATTGTCCATCCTTAATTGCCTCTGACTTAAGGACACAGTAAAAAATGAACTGTCTATTGAAGCAGCAAAATCTTGTAAATAAAGTCAGAGGGAGAAGCAAAAAATGGAGGCAATGTGCTACAAGCTTTGGAAATGTCAAGTCTCATCAGCCTTGTCAAGGATATAGGGGGAGGTACTAAGTAGTATCTTTCCAACTAACTTGGGGGTAAGCAAGTCGAAGGTGCCGTTGTGAGCCTGGAACTATGCTGCAGAAAAGTCTACCACTTAACCTGACTCACCCTAACCCTGCTCCCATTCAATAGCTGTGGCTATGCTAGTGATGCTGTCTCACCAGTTTGTGGAGTGTTTGCCCCTCAGAAAATTCAGTTGGAAGTCTGCAAGGGGATGGAATTAAGTTTCAGGTCAAAGCTCATAGTTCCTACCTCACAATGCCTGGTAGCAACCAGTGTACCTGGATCAGTGGCAAAGTTCCAGCCTTCTGCTAACCCACTTCCCACTGAAGTGACAGTGAAACACAGGCACTACCAAGGATGCACAGATAAGTGTGATGGCACCCTGGCTGGTGTTACCAAACAGGACACACTGACCGTAGGCCATCCTACTCTACCTTCTTTCAAGTGTTGTCACCACAAGTAGGCCATTGGGTTTCCAAGGGAAATAGGTCGAGGTTGATGTTGAGTGAAAGGGGTGCACAGATGTTCTGTGGTCTGGTACCCTGCCATAAAGAGGAGGATACTGCTTTGAATCAGTGAAATAAAAGAGTTGACTGTACATGAACTGCAGGAGGTCCTATAGCTCTTTTGTGTCCTGTGATTAATATTTCTGTACAGACAAGGAATATGAGAGTTAGTTCAAATATGTTCTGTGTATTTGAACTAAGCTTAAACATCATGTAAATAAACCAGAGTGTTTGACTAGAGTGACTTGAGAGCACAAAACATAATTAACAAATGGAAAATATAAAAAACATTAAGCTCTTGAAGTAAAAGAAAAATCTGAATGATATTAGCAAAACCACTTCAGAGAGATGGTTCACAGCAGGCATGACATCACTTCCCTCAAACAGTTATTTCTGACTGGTTAACATCAGCATCCTCCATTCATATTACTGACATTGTCCGCTCTTAAAGACTGTGTAACATGACTCCTACCAAAATCTCAGTATTCAGTGCAAATTATATGAATCCCCTTGAATTGTATACATTGGCAAACATTTTAGTGCTTGGTATCTCTTCCGTTTGAAGGATTTAGACAGTGCACTGTGCTGTGCTTCCATCTCTATGATATTTAGTGGAGTTTGAGTATTTATTTGTTACAATTACAAACTGTCTTTTCAGCACTCGATACCCAGGTCAGATACTGTTTGGGCAAACTGTAAAGTATTGCTTCTTGTACATTGCCCCTTTAAACACACCTTGGCAAGTTCCAGTGCCAGATGTAGAGTGTAAGGCAAAACCATTGGATAGGGACTAAGTTTCTAGTAATGTTCACTTCACCGTTCTCATGAAGACAATGATATTCTAGTGGCATCCTTATTAGGATTTGCTCAGCAAGAATATGAGGAAATTTAGTAAACACTGCCTAACAGATTGAGTAATTCACAGGACACTAACTTTCAGGTTACAGCTGCCTACATGAGATCTGAAACTAGCACTACTAACACTGGCCTTTCACAAGTACAGCTTCATTTACGTGGGGCAGAAAGACATTTCAACCCCTTTATGGGCTCAAGTTGGTTGAAAGAAAGTAAATTGTGATTATATGGTCCCTTTCAGAGCATCCCAAAGACCTTAGAGTGAGTTATTTTCTGAAGCATAGTCATTGTGGAAGATAGGTGATATGGTGGCTAAGTTGTCTAGAAATCATATTTTGCATTTGTGCATGTTACAATCCAGTTGCTAAGAAAAATGAAATGTTAATTAAAATAGGGGACATAGTAGAAAGATGGTGAGGTCTCTGCAATTTTCAATACTGGCTCCTCTGTGCATCTGAAGGAAGCAGGAGATGCAATACATATTTGGGTACCACACACATTATTTTCAAGACCACTCATGAAGATGCAGGCTTTCAATCCACCTGTAAAGGTTGGTTCTGCACAGCTTAAAGGCTGCCTCCTACACCAGGCCCCTGATCAGTGCTAGGAAATCAAGTCAGGTGGGCTCCCTTCTAGTAATTTACTTACTGAGCTTTCTTTCACTCTACTTGTTCCAAATGCATCAACCCCCATCAAGCTTGCAACTCTCACCCATCACACCCACCAATTTTCCAACCCAACCCTACATTCACAGATTAATTGACCCAACCCATCACCACCCACAGCTCTCCCAATCCAAAGCTCCCACCCACTGATCTTCCAACATCCAACCTACACCCTACACCATTTGACTACCAATTACCCAATAATCTACCAAACTGAAAGGTGATGGAACCCTCTAACTCAATAGCTCCCCATTACTGGCAATCACAGCCCCCAATTTGACTACCCCCAAATCCCTGACTGATGAATGCAGCCGCCTGGTTCACCTGTCACCCCACTGATGATCACAGTCTCCCATGGTCCTCCTGACCTTCACCCTGACACTCTCTCATTACTGACCCACCCCAGATATAGACCTGGTCCCAGACTGATTTCATTCTCATGTTGCAAGGATCAAGCCTTCTCTGCAATTGAGCCCCGGGTCTCATCTGAAGAATTCGGCCAAGCTATCGATGTCTGCTTGGAGTTCTACAGCAGCCCACCGACCTCCTCCATCCCTTTGTTGATTACAGTTCCCCCAGAAAGGTCTCCGAAAACAGTAATGGATATAGTTGTAAGTCTGCTTTGTCCCAGGGAAAGGGACTCAAAAACAAGAGGGGATAGGATTAAGGTGAGAGGGGAAAGATTTAAAAGGAATTTGAGGGGCAACTTCTTTAGGCAGAAGGTGCTGCATATATGGAACAAGATGTCAGAGAAAGTAGTCGAGGCGGATACAATAACGACACGAAGAGACATCTGGATAGGTATTTGGATAGGAAAGGTTCAGAGGGATACACAGGCAAATAGGACTAGCTTAAGTGGGCACGTTGGTCGCTATGGTCGAATTGAATCCAAGGGCCTGTTTCCATACTGTATTACTCTATGACTCCATGACTCTGCTCCCTTCAAGAATCATCAGTTTGATGGCAGAAAGGAGAATAAGAAGTATAATGTAAGGCCTTGTTATAAAAGGACTGAAAGTCTGGTGTCCATTATGCACAATATACTGGAAACTACATACATGTTCCTCTACTAAAGTGTTCCAGTGGACGAGATCTTTTCTTCCTCACTATTATTGCAGTAAAATCTCTACCTTTGCACTACAACGACTTTAAAAAGTGGGTTGGATGGGTATGGACTAACCTTGCACAAATGCCTCAATGTGATGCTTCGACAATGTTAATCCTTCAGCTTCACTACCACTTTCTAGGAAAGCCTCCTTCCCAATCATGGTGGGAAGGAGCAGGAGAAGGTGAGCTGCTGCAGGATTTCATGCCAAGGTGAGATGGGGAAATCTACAATGGATGGAGCCATGGTTTCCTGAGAAGCAGGCATGACCCTTATGTTCCACAAAGAAACCATTCCCATTAGCAGTACCTGAGCCTGAACTGGCACCATCCCTTCTGATGCCAGTTCGACAAGTGCAATTGATGAGCCTCAAGGCCTGAGCTGAAAGCAGTATCAAATATTTCACTGCTGTCAGCAGAACCTGACCTCTGCATATTGATGAGATCCTGCAGACAAGGCTAACATGCCCCAAAGCCCAGAAGTTAAATAGTAGTCAGGTGATGAAATCTAGATGAACAGGACAAAGACATTTGGTACTCCAAAGCTTTTCTTCACACAAGCACACCCTATATTATAGACCATCTAGATAAATGTATGCCCTTCTGCTTGTACCTGCTCCCAAGTGATTGCAGGAAATCTTCCATTTAATGTACACCACCCAAACAAAAGTAATACTAATTAATATAAATCATACAGATTCAACTAATGGGTGGGATTGTGTTGTCAACAGCATCCAGAATCACAAGAGACTGCAGATGCCAGAATCTGGAGCAACAAACAAAATGCTGGAGGAACTCAGTGGGTCAAACAGCATTTTTGACACGAGAGACTTCATATCAAGAAAGTGTTCTATCAGATTTCATCATCTGTAGCCCTTTGTTGCCTCTGTCTCTCACCTCCCAGCCACTGTCACTATTTCCACTCATCCTTCCTTACCTGCCAGCACTTGCTCCACCCCTTCCCCTCACCTCTTTACACTGGCTATCTCCCTTCTATCTTTCAGCCCAGATGAAGGTTCTCAACCCGAAACATTGACTATTCATTTCCCTCCAGAGATCCTGCCTGACCCGCTGAGTTTCTCCAGCATTTTGTTTGTTGCAATTGCTTCCAGAGCCCATTTTAATATTTGTGCTCCTTGTTCATGTCAGGTGAAGATGGATGGATGGTCAAAACTGGAACTGTGAGCATAAGTAACAACCTAGGCTGTTTGGGGAGCACGGTCTGTTTATTTGCCGTAATTTCTATGTAATCTAATACTGCGACAGTAAGGAAAATACAATCAAGCTACTCTATGCCTGGACCTGGAGTCAGCAGCAACCCCCTGGACCTTAAACACCCTGTAGTTAGCGTGTCTATGTTTAGATGGAGCAGCTGAATGAATGATTTGTTGGGCTTCAGAATGTAATCTACAAGCTAGAGTTTAGAGAATGTTTCATCCAACCATAAATCCATTCCCACATGTAAAATTCTTGGCAAAGTCATGGTGCATTAATCACAGCACAAGAGTGGGGAGGCATTGCCAAGAACGTGCTGACTTAATTTGCTTGGACGTCAATTTTTCATGGATGTGATTCCAGGGTGCAAATTATGGAAGCATATCTGCTCTTGGAAATGTCCCTACCACATGTAATAAATATATAAACCACATTGGCCAAGAAATTCTGTAGAAGTGTCCAACATG